>NW_022631104.1:5775325-5909784 GCF_010015895.1 Lontra canadensis
CGCGGGGCCCACCTGGCCCTGCACCGCCCCCGCGGCCGCCCCCGCCGCGCCGTGGCCGCTCACCTGGCGCCGCCCCGCCTGCGCTTCCGGGCCTGAGCCCGCCGGGCCCCGCGACCCGGCCGCGCAGGTAGGCGGCGGCGGCGTCCCAGCCCCAGACCGGCGCCCCCCGGCGCTCCGCCGCCGCAGTGGGGCCCCGCGCAGGGCCATCTTGGCTCCCCGCGGGGCGCAGCTGGAGCCGGCCAGCCCGCGGAGCTGACCTCCCGGCCCGGCGCTCCAGCGGGACCCCGCGCCTGCAAACTTTCGCGGGGGTTCCGCGCGCTGGGAGGGCGAGAGGGGTGGGGGGAGGGGGCGCTCGGGCCTGTGCCACCTGTAAGGTGGTGGTGTAGACAGCCGCGGGCCTGGCGGAGCGGCTTGTCCGGGGCCGGGGGTGTCCGCGTGAGCATGGCAGGCTCAGAATCTCAGCACAGAAGCGAGAAAGAGCGGATTCGGTTCCAGTGGAGGGGGGCAGGCAGTGGAACGCGGCAGGGGTCAAAGTGGTACCGTGTCGCGTCTGGACATCCGAGGCAGCTTCCGAATTCATGGCTGGCTGTCCCCACCGGGAATGCGCATTTAGATCCGTAAGGGCTCCTGACAGGGGTGGTGGTGGCGGTGGGGGGCTGTTGTGAAAATACCAGGCCCCAGCCCATCGGGGGCCATTTCCTTAAGTTTCCTGCGGAATTTCGAGGAGTAATGTTATTTTTAAAACAGGGAATCTCAGAAATCTCTTGACGACTTCGGCTGACTGCTTATGTTACCTTATTAGCGGAATCTGTCGGGGTACCCTTGGTGGTCAGTGTCGCCCTGGTTCCTCTTTGATGAAAAGCTTCCTAAGGGCGCTTTGGTCGGTCTTAACCGGGTGTCTAGGTGTGTCTGAACCGCGTTAGGGTCAACATTTACTGACTATCTCGTGTTTATGAGAGCGTCTGTGATTCAGGAAGCAGAGACAGGATTTTAGTCATTTTTATATCCCGGCTGCCCTCCCTATGAGATAATTCTGATACACATAAAGAATGGTGACATATAGACAGGGTGATGTCAGAGCTCAGAGGACAGTTTCTGTGCAGGCTTTCATCATTAATTCAAATTGAATTCGTTATTGGATGCTACTGTGTTGCACAGCACACTGTATAGACGAAGTGAAACACGGATTTTGTGATCTTACCGCTTTCCAGTCTAGTTGTTGCTGGTGGGGAAATGAAACAGCAAAACGACAACTTAGGGTTGTATTGCTTATGCAAAACGGGTGACTTACAAAGCTTGTGAAAGTAATGCAGGTTTTTTTGGCGGGGAGTTCATGGTGGGGGATAGGGAGGCTGATAGTTTGAAAAAGTTGTATAAATGTATTCATTTTTTTGTTGTTCAAAACAAAATTTGTTGAGCATCTGCCTAGTGCTGGGCATAGACTGTAGTGCTAGGTATGCAGAAAAGAGTGAACAGGGCAGCCACAGCCCTGATGGAGATTACCCTCCCCATGGGATGGGGCAGGGAAGACAATGTGCAGGTAAATAATGGAGAAAAGTGTTACAGAGATAACAAGCTGGGTTTTGTGATGGAAGATTATGGGGAAAGGTGGAGTGCTTTGATAAGATGGTTTAAGAAGACCTCTCTGCAAAGATGAGGGAAACTGTGTATGAGGCTCCAAAGTGGGGAAGAGCTTGAGAGTGTTGTAGGAACGCAATGTCCTTGTGGCTGGGCATTATTCTGACGTTCTCCATGCTTCTCCGCCACCCCTGAATGTCAGTGCCTAGTAAACTAAACTTTCTAACAAGCCAAACCTAATTTCAAAGGGAGGAGGAATACATAGGACTTCTCTTTGAATTATTGATGAATTTTCTTTTACCACTACCATGTCTAGCCTTGATTGCTTCAGGAACCTGCTAGATATATCTCGTTACTTGAACCTGTTTTGGTTCCTTAGAATGAAGAGAAGCACTTGACATTCTCAGGATGTTGTCTAGCACAGTCCAGGTTATAGACCATGAACTTAAAGGCAATTTAGGATCTTTTCTGTTTTGTGTGGTTCGAGCCTAACCTTTCATGCTTCATCTGCCCTAGAGACCTTCAGTTTTAGATCAGACTTCAGAGCCTCAGAATGTTTGGTATATCACCCCCTTGCTCCACTCTACTTCTACTTGCTACCCCGGAACACTGCCTTTCTGGGCGGTGTTAATGACCTCCCTTCTTTCAAGTAACTAGTATTCATATATGGAATACATTTTATCTAACAGACATTAAGAGGTACTTCTGTGTGATAAGCCCTGTGCTGGGCACTGGATAACCCTGTACACTTTTTTCATGGCTTGAGGTTTGTGGCCCAGGAGTGGCCCAATTGGGAGGCATTATTTTCTTAATATCATAATGTTTAAGATCCAGAGCTCTGAAATCCTGGATTTGAATCTCCTCAGGATTTAAGATTTTTGTGACCTAGGGCAAGATACTTAACCTCTCCAAGCTTGTTTCTCAGTTGGAATGTAGGAATAATGCTTACGTCACAGCTTCTTTGAGAATGCACACAGCATAGTCCTGACATATAGTAAGGATGTGATACGTGCCCACCATCACCATTGTTAATAGCAACAATGCTGTTATTTGTAAGGGTGTCCTTAATGGTCTCTTTCATTATTACTAGATGTGTCCCTAACCCCTCATGATCCACTACACAGTTTCTCCGGCTTCATTATTACTGGGTCCTACCCTTCTCACTAATCTGTTGAAGTCCACTTTTCATTGAGCCTTTCCTTTAAGAATATTCCTGATGAGTCTTTATTCTACCTGGATTCAGGTAGAATACCTGCTCGGTCATGTACAAGCTCTGTGACTTGGGACGATTATTCACCTTCTCTGAACTCTGAGTTTCTCATCTGTTAAAATAGGGATACAATCTACCTGACAGGGCTGTTGTGATGATCACATTATTAGATTAATGCACACAGAAGTGCTTGGAAAATTGTAAACTATAAGTATATAAGGATTTTTAATAGACATGGTTATTCACCTGGTTGAATTACTAGACACTTAAAACGTATGACTAGCTATGGTGAGTGCTGTGAAGTGTGTAAACGTGGAGATTCACAGACCTGTACCCCTGGGGAAAAAAAAATATATATATATGTTTATAAAAAATAAAATTATAAAAAAAAACCAAAAAAACGTGTGACTATCTCATAAACACAAGAAGTTTATTTTAGAAGACTTAAAGTAGGGAAAAAATAAAACTTCTGTTAAAAATAAGACTTCTGTATTTCTGTAAACTCTACTCAGCTGAGAAGTGCCAGTTTTTTTTTTTTTAAGATTTCATTTATTTATTTATTTGACAGAGAGAGAGAGAGAGAGAGATCACAAATAGGCAGAGAGACAGGCAGAGGGGGAGGGGGAAGCAGGCTCCCCACTGAGCAGAGAGCCCGATGCGGGTGCCTCAATCCCAGGACCCTGAGATCATGACCTGAGCTGAAGGCAGAGACTTAAGCCACTGAGCCACTCAGGCGCCCAAGTTTTTAAAGCAATTTTTAAAATGTGATTAGAATAGTTAGGATCTACAGTTGATTCTGAAAAACGTGGAGGCATTGGAAAGTACTTGCTACAGGAAGCAGTTATAAAGTGTACATTGTAGGTACCTCTGATTCTCTTAATGAGCTGTTCTAGGTAGGCGGTTTTTCCTTTTTCCTTCTCCGGTCTCAGCTGTAGATGTGTCACAAAACTTACGGACTACTAGTCCAGTCCTTGCTTAGTTACCTTCACCTGAACTATTTATAAATAGCATTTGAAGTAAAAAGATGATCGTTTGGTTCTCCTTAAAAAACACACTTGCACAGGGGCACCTGGGTGGCTCGGTTGATTAGGCATCCAACTCTGGATTTCAGCGCAGGTCTTGGTCTCAGGGTCATGAGTTCAAGCCATGCATTGAGCTCCACGCTGGGTGTGTAGCCTGCTTAAAAACAAAAACAAAACCAGATACACACACACAATAATGTACAGCATGGCAGCCAATGTTAATAATACTATATTGCATATTTGAAAGTTGCTAAGAGTAAATCTTAAAAGTTCTCATCACAAGAATGTAAGTTTTTAGTGTATGGTGATATTAACTAGGCTTATTATAGCGATCATTTTGTGATATGTACAAATATTGAGTCCTTAAATTGTATATCTGAAACTAATGTCATGTATGCCAATTATACCTCAGTACTAAAAAACTTTACAAAATGAGAGAAACACAGAACTTTCAGGTGTAATGGTGGATGTCTGTTAGAAAAGATTTCAGATCAGTACACTTTTTTCTCTCAATAATATTTAAATATATAAAATATGTGTGAAGTGCCTTATTTGTGATTATATTAGACTGTTGTACCATTTAGTCTGTGGTTTCCAAGAACCATAGGAAGATGCCTTTGTTTGGATACTAAAGAACTGAATTGTGCAGACAGTAGATATAGTTCCAAACCCTAGGACTGCTTCCCTTTCCTTCTAGGCAGGCTGAGTACTATTCCCTTACCATTCATGTGACACAACCTGGTACAAAGTCCACCCCAGCAAGTTGGTCCCCTCTCAAAGCACAGTGCATTTCTCTGTTTTCTCTTAAAAACAAGCACAACCCTAGTATTAAAAGACAAAAAGTACAAAAACAGTGCTTTCAATATACTTATTTTCTCTCCTTTTCCTCTCATGTACCTTCAAGTAAATGTGTACTGAAACTCATTTTAAGATGGGATATTAGTTAACCCTGTATTTTGAGTCCTGTTCCCCCCCCCAATAAATTTCTTTATTTTTCTTCCATTTCCGTGAGCAGCTGGATTGCTTTGGGCTCATCCAACCTTCCCTGCTTCCTAGGGGTCAGGAGATCGAAGTCAGCTCTATCATACATAAACCAGGTCAGTCTCTGTAGTCTCCATCTCTCAGAGATAGGGAGTCGGTCCAAGTTACACAACCTGGGAAACCTTCATTCAGATTTAAAGTTAAGAAGGGAAACCAGTAGTTAACACAGCTCTTTTTCACTCTTTCCCTAATTTGATGCTCATAAACACTACTTTAAGGGTAGGTGGACTTAGTTCCCTCTCATAGATTAGGGAACTAACATTCAATGAAGTGATTTGCTCTGGAGGAGGTGGGTTCTGACCCACCCGTGTGACTAGTAGCCTTTCTTCTTATTGCTCAATAGCACAGGGTCACACAGGTTTTCCAAGCTCAAAGCTGTTTCAGCCATTCAGGTCTGAGAGAAGAATCTTTGCCAGAACGATGCAGATTCAGGAATAGAAAAGGGAAATTATTTTAGGTTTCGGTTGGGGAGGGTGGAAGCTCTAAGCAGCCAGCCATGTTTGGGTTGATTTTGGAGCCTTGTTGCTTCCTGATGCTCCTTTCTGTTCTAGAGTTTTAAACTTCTGATGGAGGCTTGACAGTAGCATTTTGGATTAGGAGGCGTTTTGATTGGGAATCTAAAGTAAGTAGAAAATTTTAATTAGGCATTGGCCCAGGAAGCCAGTATAGATTTGAAAGGTAATGGAACTCTTTCATCACTGTACATAATATGTAAAAGGAGCCCATTTAGCAGAAGAGTTAATAATTTATGTTGCTGTCCTGACTAAATTTGACATTTGGTGGAAGTGACTGTCCTGCCAATGGGCATGGGTTTGCTTCCCCCCTTGTCCCCGACCCCAGGAGCTCCAGAAAGTCTTCATGTGTTGTCTCTTCGTGCTCTTGGCAAGGTAGAGAACTATTGTGTACTTATAGAAAGGCTTCAAGGGCCAGGAGTGATAAGATTGGCCTGACTTGTGGCTACACAGTGAAAGGGACCACTGGTTAGTAGTTAACTCAAGATGGGCCTCTCGAAAGAAGGTAACGTTCGTATCGTATACAGCTTGATTCCTGGCAAACACATCATTCCCCACCACATGGAAAGATGATTGAAGTAGGCACCACAGCAGCTTTTTCAAGGCATGTTATGTTCAGCTTACCAAAGATCACTCAAAATTTTTAAAAGGGAGAAATAAGATTAGTGTTACCAGATATATCTGCTATGCCTTCATTGTCTGACCTTACTAAAAAAGTAAGTGATATTAATTGGCTCCCCTGATGTGTGCTGGTATCTCTGAGATCTGGTTTAGCTTCCTGCCAGGGAAAGTATCCACCTTCTTGGACACCAGGGCACCAGGCTGTGTCTGGGAAGGGCTGTGGCAGAATGTAAGGCCTGGGGTGGGGATCCCTAAGCTGTCTGGAGTCCCTCCCTTTTACCTCTCCCAGGGAGACAGGGAATGAAAGGAGAGGGACTGGTTTTGTGTAGGTGGAGCTGGTCTGATGGGGAAAGTGCCAGTCATTGCTCACCTGAGGGAGAGACCAGGAATGATCACTATGGTAGTAATGACCTGCAGTATTATTCCAGGCACTGTTGGACATTTTAGAGATATTGCTTAATCGTCACAGAGTGCTTTTGGGTATTGCTGTTCTATTTTACAGATGAGGAAGTTGAGGCTCATAGAGGTTAGATACTTTCCCACAGTCACAGAGGTAATCAGTTGCTCTCCCTGGGTGTACTCAGGCTTCCCTGAACAAGCTGGAGGTGTTAATACAGCATTTAGTTACATAACCAAAGAGTAAATGAGGTAGTCATTGGCCAGAGGCATGAAAAAGAAATGGATCATGAGGACTGACAAGATCCCAAACTAAAAGCAACTATGGATGGGCGCCTGGGTGGTTCAGTTGTTAGGTGTCTGCCTTTGGCTCGGGTCATGATCCCAGGGTCCTGGAATGGAGCCCTGCATCGGCTTCCCTGCTCAGATGGAGGCCTGCTTCTCCCTCCCCCACTCCCCCTGCTTGTTTTCCCTCTCTTGCGGTGTCTCTCTCTCAAATAAATAAAATCTTAAAAAAAAAAAAAAAAACTATGGAAAGGATTTGATCAGTATTTGTCAAATCATGAATGGTGCTGGACGACACAAACAAGCTGGGACCAACTGAATTATGGTGGACCCCTCTGAAGTTTGAGGCTGGTGAAGCAAGGAAAGTGAAAGGAAACAACAAAGTGGGAGTCAAATCTTTTTTTGTGGAAACCACTCTGAGTACAGTGCACTTGCAAATTTCGGACAAGCCAAGATAAACCCTTAGATGTTAGAGCTGTAATGATGTGCTCTGAGTAACTTTGCAGTTGAGGCCACATGCCACAGTTTTGAGGTTGAATCTGGAAGGCAGCAAACAACTAGACTCTTCCTGCTTGTGTCAGAGGGAAGGCTTGGTAGGTTGCTCTATGGGCATGACCCGGTAAGGTGGCTTTGATTTTCTTTACACTAGTGTGGCTTCATTCTGTAGTTCATAGTCCATTGTCAGCAGTACCCAAATCTGGGATGCCCAGAGACCCGAAAGGAATCACTGAGGAGGTGGGAAACCACTTACACCCCTGTCCCGCACGTACCATCTCCGGGTTATACCATCAACCCAGAGCGGTGGGCCAGGAAGAATGTAAAACCCCATGGGAGGGGGGCTGTGACCCAGGCAAAGTAGGTCCTGACACACTGTTTCCAAATTCTAAGATGAGATTACCTTTTTTTTTTTTTTTTTTTTTTTAAAGTAGCTTCCACACTCATGGAGTCCAACATGGGGCCTGAACTCACAACCCTGAGATCAAGACCTGAGCTGGGATTAAGAGTCAGACACTTAACCATCTGAGCCACACAGACACCCCATGCTGATATTTTTAAATTTTATAGTTAAAGAAGGATCCTGGGGGTCAAGTGAAATGATTTGACTTTCACAGTTGGAACTAGGACCCTGGGCTGACATTGCTTCTTTTTTACTTTCACAAAGACTCTGTGCCTTTTGTTTTTCTATACACATAATGCACATTGTAAACGGTCTTCTATGCTAAGGTAGACAAGCTTACTTTATCTGGCAAATATGGTAATGGTAGGTTTTGAGTCATGGCCAGTGAAGGGCTGTCACGATTGAGGTAACAGTCAGAGAATGAGTAGGAATGTGGGAAAGAGGGTGACCTCATGAGAAAGAGGAGAGAAAAAGCCCTACACAGCTCCATTTCTCTACACCGCCATATATATACTTCTGGATACTTAATCTTGGGGGTCTAAGATTTAACGCAAGTAAGCTCACCTGGGGCCAGATAAAATGAAAAGGACTCAAATTTGAAGTAGAGGATCATGTAGAATTTAGACTCAGGGTATAGATACCAGAATAAAAAAGAGGGAGGCACCTAAGATATTCAAGATTAACTGGTACCAGCAACATATTTAACTGATACCTTAAGTGTGTGGATGGGAAGACAGAATTTCTGAGATACAGGAGACCTCAAAAAGGAACATATGTGAATGAATATTAATGGATGAATTACAGTATAGCCACAATCTGGCTTTGTCTACAGCTAAGGATACTGGAAGTTTTCCCTCACCGTTTCTTTACCACCGTCTTTCTGTTCTTCTACAGGATTGCTGGTGGTCCCCTTGCTGCCTCCCTGCCCTTTGAGTGTAAGGAGCTAGGGGAGGTCTAGAAAGATTTAGCTAATAGCCTTTTATCTGATCTGACTGATAAGACTAAGTGGAATTTCAAAGTGAGCCATTCTGTTCAAGTCAGTGGAGCCCTCCTTGCCTCTGAACTCTGGGGCTGTTAGCAAGTCTTTTCTGAGTAAGAAATGATGTAGAGATGAATGTTGGTGTGAGGCCTCAGAATCCCTTCACTTGGTCACTTATCCATAATAAAAAGAACAAGTCCTGTAGTGACGCTTTGGGAATTCCAGCCTCCTCCATTTTTAGCTACCTGCATTGGTTCTGTACTTGAAGTGGGTTTAACCCCTCATGTTAGAGCAGTGATTGGTGACACTCTGGCATTGTCAGTTACATCTGCCTTGACACATTTTTCCTCCTGGAACTTTTTTTACATAAATGTGCAGACAGATCCAGCTCATTCTTTTTCTTGTATCTTTCAAGTTTACTTATCTTGCTCCTTTCCCCATTCATATTGCTATTCTGTTTGCCTCTCCTCCACTATTATTTTTTGCTACCTAGTAGCAACCAATGAGCTAAAAAGAAAAGAGTGACTATTGACTTAAACTTGTTTCAGTCTTTCCTCCCCTTGCTTCCTCTCCAGTTGTTGCAGGTGAATTTTCCCTTCTTTCTCCCCCACCTGTCCCCCCTCCCCTGTGGGGGGAGGGAGGGTATTAGAAGCTGGGCTTTGGAACTGGTGGCTGGGGAGTGGGAGGATTGCTGAAGCACCAGTGTGCTCTCTGTCTGTGTATTTCTGTCTGTCTCCAGAGAGCCAGTTTCCTCTCCTTGACCTGTGCTCCCCTCATTTTGCCCAGGAGGAAGCTGGCTAGCTTTTAGTCACTTAGGCTTCTAAAACCCATGGATCTCTGACTTCTCTTTCTGAAGTCTCTTCCTGCCGTATGTCTGGTGGGGTAGCAAATTGAGCTTGAGGTGGTAGCTGTGTCCAAGTTTGCCCCAAGGACTTCTGCTGTGAAGTCTTTCCATTCACACTCCCTCCTGCGTTGTCTTTTGTATGATTAGGTAGTAAGCAGGGGGTTACTTTTGGCTAAAGTAGCTACCTTAAGATTTTTCAGGTTTTGTATGTTGTAAGGTCTTTATCTTAGAATCTTAAGCATCTTGGTAACTGGATGAGAAAGACAACTTAAACACATCCTTCCTTTAGTCCTGGCTCTTTTTCTCGAAGTTTTGATTGTGTTTGCATGAATGCAAGCTTGAGTGGATCCTCATTCTGAATTTCCCCATGTTGTTCCCAAAAGCATTCATGAACACAGGCATGGGAAGACTACTAAGAAAACCAGACCCACTTAAACCAAGAGGATGAGATTTTGCGAAGGTTTGGTCATAAACAGCCTATTTTAAACTGAGTGCATTTTACAAAAAATTACATCTGTCTGAATGTAGACATAAGGTATAAGGAGGTCGAGTTGGATTTGGGAAATGAGTTCACAGGTTTTCTTCCTGTAACTTGTAAGGTTCCATTCTGCTGTATCATTCCTAGGGACACAGTCTTCTTGTCAGGCCTCCGTTAGAAGGGTTTCTGCCCCTCCTCACTAGTTCACTGTCTTACGCTTGAAGTTAGCGAATTGACTAGAAAAGGTTGGTTTGAGTGTTGAGGATTCCCAATTTATGACCTACTTTTGAAACCTTTGAATCAGTGTAGCAATTAATCATGAATAGTTCTAAATAGTTTGAGTTAATAAAAATAACCTGTAATATGTTATGAATTTGTGTATTTATAAAATTGACAAGATTATTTTAAAAGTTACTCTTGACTTCCAGGGGCTAATGGCTACTCAGTTTCTCGAATAGATGTGAAAAGTTAAGGTAACGGCAGAATTTAGAATTTAAACTTGACTTCACCTCTGCTTGATAAAGTACAGCTTTATCTGAGACAGCTGACTTTTTTAAAGAAAGTCCATATGTTACATTTATCACTGTGATGGTGGGGCTTATGTGATTTGAACTGTTCTTGAATTGGTTTTGTTCAAATGTAACATAAAAATGCAATGTCATGTTCTAATTTTGGTTTGTTTGATTTACAGTCAATGAACTGGAACTTATCTCTTTTACTTTAGGCTTTCAGATAAACTTCTGTGAAAAGGCACAAAGTAAGCTACAAATTTTATGATACTATGCTTATTTTTTTTTTTTTTTTCATATCCATCTTGGTATTGGGAATGTGTCCACTATTGTTTCAACTAACCAACCATGGCAATTTTATATTAACAGAGCTTCCATTTCTCATTCTTTTTCCAAATACAAAAAAAAAAGTCATTGTTATATTCTTGATTGTAAGTTGTTCTTTTTTTTAAAAAAAAGATTTTATTTATTTATTTGACAGAGATCACAAATAGGCAGAGAGGCAGGCAGAGAGAGAGAGAGAGGAGGAAGCAGGCTCCCCGTAGAGCAGAGAGCCCTATGTAGGGATATGGGGCTCGATGTGGGGATGTGGGGCTTGATTCCAGGACCCTGGGATAATGACCTGAGCTGAAGGCAGAGGCTTTAACCCACTGAACCACCCAGGTGCCCCTGTAAATTGTTCTTGTTTGCACCTGAAATTGAAATAGAAAGATACAGATTTTCAAATGTATGTAGGCATAGAAAGACGTATATAGATATGCAGATGTATGTAGATATGGAAATGTAGGTAGGTCCAGAAAGCAGACTAGATTTAGAAAGATGTACACAGGTATCGAAAGATAGGTTTATATGATGTAGTTATAAAAAGCTATACATAGGTATTTGGACTTAATCATAATTTAGACTACAGGTTGAGGAAAAAGGTTTCTATTAATATTGTGGTGCAAAAAGTATGTCACTCACTCAGAATTTTCATGCTTTAATATTGACTTTTTTGAACCATACCCTTAGAGCATTTTAACTTTCCTCTTTGAAACAGTTTGTTTCTTCCTCCTCCTGCCTCCCTTAACCCACTATAGACTAGTGCTCTATATTAGGACACTAGTCTTTATTGAATACAGAATACGTTTTCTATTAAAGCAAATTTTTTAAGCTAAAACAAATTCATTTTAACCTTAAATATCATTTGTATAAATGCAGTTTCAAAAAACCCTCACTCAAGGAGGCTACTCTCCAGTTGATAAAAAAAAAAATCCCCAAAATGTAATATAACTAGTTTCATCATCTGCTGATTTACTCACAGAATGAGGAAGAATGCGGACCACTTTTTGATAAACATCCTTCTCCCTCCCAGCCTTATTGAGATTTAATTGTCATATAACATTAAGTTGAAGGTGTACAGTGTGATGATTTGATAAATATTGCAAAATGATTATCACAGTATAGTTAGTTAGCACCTTCCTCACCTCACATAACATTAGTATTTCTTTTTGTGCTGAGACCATTTAAGATTTACTCTTTTAGGGGCACCTGGATGGCTCAGTCAGTTAAGCATCTGTTTTTGGCTCAGGTCATGATCCCAGGGTCCTGGGATGGAGCTCCTGGGGCTGGCTCCCCGCTCAGCAGGGAGTCTATTCCCTCTTATACTCTTTGTCAAATAAACAAATCTTAAAAAAAAAAAAGATTGACTCTTTTAGCAATTTTCAAGTATACCATATAGTATTATTAACAATAGTCACCATGCTGTACATTTTGGATCCCCCAGTATAGATCATTCTTAAAAGTTAGTTAGTTCAAAGGAAACAACGTTTAACCTGGAGAAAACATTTCGGCTGTTTTAAAGTTTTCTGATGGAATCAAAATATTTTATAATTTCCATTGGCTGAACATTGTGACTTCCTTTGAAATGTAGTTAGTAAAAATTTATTTCTGGAATGGTTCACTCATGATAAATAGTAGGGCAGCTAGGCCATAGGATACAATTTTTTAATTGATTCATTATTATTATCCTTTTCTTACCTTTACCTAGCAATAACATGTGATTTCCTGTCCATAATGAACCTACATATATGATATACATCTATATGTAATGAAGTTACAACTTTGATTTTATGCTGTTTTTAATTTTAATACACTTCAATAATTTTTAGTTTAAAAATATTTGTTTAATGTTTAATATAATTTTAATTTATGTGTGGACAAAATCTAAGAAAAATGCCAACATTTTAAAAATTTAAAGCAGCATTCGCATTGTCCTTTTTTCTAACTTAGCCTAGTTGGGAACACAAAACAAGAGAAATGTACTGACTTTATTAAGTTTAAATTTGTGTATGCAGTGTCCATAAAAAGCTCTATAGCTAGATGAAAAGTCCCTCTAGACCGTCTAAATGGCTCTGTCCCTTTTCCGTTGTTCCAGCAACTGCAGATCAGCAATGCTGCCCACTTGGAAGAGCCGCACATGGGAGCATGTATATTCCCACGTTGATGCTCACTTTGGGTTTTCACTACCCCTTCACACTGCCTTCTCGTGTCTCCTTTTTTATTTTTCCCCCTCTTTGTGGGAGGTTGCCCTCTTTGTTTTCCAGCTTTTGGGATTCAGTACAGTTTGATACACTCATTCACAAAACACGTTTTGGACACGTCGGTGCATAGCGAGAGGGAAACGATTGGTCTGCAAGTAAGTTAGGTCCTTGCCCTTAGTGAGCTTGCAGTGTAGTGACTTGAGTTAATCCTGGCTCGGTTCTGAGTGTTCAGCGGCGGATGCTACAGATTGATTCGCAGCTGGACCCAGGGTGGGGTGGCGGAGGAGGACAGGCGAACCGGGCACCTTTGCTCTGCTGAGGTCCTGAGCGAGAACAGCACAGTGGGCGGAGGTTGCAGTGGGTCCCTGAGAGCTGCTTCAGTGATTGGAGATCGTGGCTCAGAGATCCAGCGATGGGCTCGCCCTGCTTTGCAGTGAAGCTGAGCTGTCCGTGACTGGGACCTCAGTGGGAGACTCGGGGGGAGTGTGCACGCATACCTGGGACGGTCGGAGCAGGAAAGTTGGTACGTATGGCCAGCTCTAAGTTGACACCATTTGTTTTTGTACTAAACTGTAAGTTTTCAGTTGCTTACATCCATAACTTTTTCCCAAGATTGGTCCTGCTTTAAAAATTACAGTTTTGTAATGTTTGCAGTCTTACCTTTGAAATACATGAACTTGATGTTAAAAGTGGTCATTGCCTCTTTGAAAATAGAGGGCTTGAAATCACTCAGGTAGTCTTTTCTCATCCAATAGAGCATACTCAAGTGTGAGAATCTTCTGTTTTATTCTAAGGATGTTTCAAAATTATCGGAAGGCTTTACATTTACTTCATTAAGAATATTTGTATGTCATACAATGGTTGTAGGAGGGAATGGGGTGCAAAGAGCACAAAATTAGATACTGTTAAAAGTCAGTGAGTACAACTGCTTCAAACGTTCAATTCTCCATCATAAATCAGAAAGACTTATTGTAAGATGATTCTGATGACTAATGGAAGCTCTGAAGGATTAATTTTTCCCCATTGTTTGACTTTCACATAGTTTTTGTTTTTTAGATTGTTACATCACTATTCCAATTAGTTTACTACAATTGCCTGTTTTAAGTTAGTGGAGTTTTATTGGAAATGTGTGTGTGGGCATTTACACACACAGTGTGAGATTGCCTATTTAATGTTGGAGTCAGATTTTTATAGAAATTCAATAAAAATCCACTTTGTACCTCATGGTCTTTTTTTTTATCAATTATAGTTTGCATTTATTTGCCTTTTGGTTTTCTAAATAAATTTCTTTAAGATAATATGTTTTTAAGATAAGTAAATAGATGAAGTTATAATTATTTAAGACAACAGTGTTATATTTCTTTTAACACTGTTGGATTGTCACATTATTCTGAAGTCTGAATGTAAGACTACTTTAGGGAACAGTGTTCTTTCTGATTAGAGTGCCTGCATTTGGAAGGTTGATTAATTTATCATTTATCATTTGGAGATAATGATTTTATACTTATAAAGGTGTTTATGTGACTTCTGACCAAGTTTGAATGACCAAATTTGAATGATGATATCTCAGTGGCTTTAATCAGCTAACCTAAACACAGTTCTTCAGAATATGATTTGCTTTGCTTTATAGAATCGATTTTTGGGGCCCCTGGCTGGCTCAGTGGGTTAGAGCTTCTGCCTTTGGCTCAGGTCATGATCCCAGGGTCCTGGGATCGAACCCCGCATCGGGCTCTCTGCTCAGCAGGGAGCCTGCTTCCCCCTCTCTGCCTGCCTCTCTGCCTCCTTGTGATCTCTGTTTGTCAAATAAATAAATAAATAAAATCTTTAAAAAAAATCAATTTTTGGTGGTGGGGGGTCAGTGATATGCCTAGAAATATTTTTTGAGAAGTGCTTTTACAGATGTCAAATTTACCCTAGTGTATTAGCATTCTGATTTTTTTTTTGTTTGGGTGAGAATTATGACTTATTAAGGAGCCCACACCATAGGGTTCTGGAGTGCTAAAGACAAGTTTGGGTAGAGTCTTACAACTTTTCTGTAGCCTTTACTCTTTTTGGTAGCTTTGAAAACTTTTTTTTAGTGGCTTTTAAAAATTGTTTTACTTGGGAAAGTTTACATAAACAACAGGATCTTTATTTAGAAAATTATGTGCTCCAGAGCTGACTTTTATTCTTGAAGTCACAAATAGAAATTGGATTACAGGTAGTGGTTGGTTTTGGTAACACTGCACATCAGAGTATTTGGAGAAAAAAATGGAGGTATCCTAATGACAGATTCTCATTTAATTGTGAAACTTCTCTTTTTTTTTTAATTTTTAAGATTTTTTTTATTTATTTGAGAGAGAGGCAGGTAGAGTGCATGAGCGGAGAGAGGGGCAGAGGGAGAGGGAGAAGCAGACTCCCCATTGAACAGGGAGCCCAATGCCCCATCCCAGGGCCCTGAGATCATGATCTGAGCCGAAAGCAGACACTTAAATGACTGAGCCATTGAGGCGCCCCATGAAACTAGTCTTTTACAGTAAGCATCCCTAATTGTTTTTAAGTTGATAATAATAAAAAGAAACCATAAAGAGGAGGAAGGATGTTTTGTACATCTTTCCAGAAACTTGAGGAAATCATTAATAAGTTTACTGACCTGATAAGTGTTCATAAAAGGTGATGTTTTGCTTGAGAGTATTTAACTGTATTGGAGGTAGAGTATGTAGAAAATCAGGGGAAGGAAGTAGTGGAGGGAGTCAGGCCATCCTGCATTTAAACTAAGAGCTTAGAAAATTCAATGGATTACATTTCTAATTTTCCATTTTATGTAGCAAAAATTTATACCCAATGGCTAAGATTTTACCATTTGGAATTTATGAAACTCAGCTAAGTTTTTTAGCAATCACAAACAGAATGCTGCTGTGGGAGGCTAACAAGTTTTATTTAAATTTATATAGTTTATATGGAATTTACTGTTTATTTATTTATTTATTTAAGATTTTCTTTATTTATTTGACAGAGATCACAAGCAGGCAGAGAGGCAGGCAGAGAGAGGAAGGGAAGCAGTCTCCCTGCTGAGCAGAGCGCCTGATGTGGGGCTTGATCCCAGGACCCTGAGATCATGACCTGAGTCAAAGGCAGAGGCTTAACCCACTGAGCCACCCAGGCACCCCAAAATTTACTATTTATTTATATTTTAAGTTTATATGCTGAAGTTAGTTGACAGACAAGGCTTTTGTAAGATTTGCCATAAGCCCGACTAGCATCCAGAATACTCACTTTGTGGACCATGGTAAACTGCCTGTGGAAAGTCCATCTGCTTCGAAACAACTTTTAAACAAGTTATAGCCCAAGAATTGTAGTAGTGGTACAGTCAGAGTCAAGGTTCACACAATCCCGTTATACTGTATATCATTACAAGGGGAATGTTGCGTAATTGTCTTTGATCTTGAAAGTGGAGGGAACATTAATCCCTCCTGAAGAATGGTTTTGGTTGCTAGGAGAAGGAAGGTTTTGAATAGCTATTGCACCTTAAAAATCTTTTGGAGAAGCTTAATGTGTGGTGTTTTTGAGCAAGAAAAAAATGAGTGATAATCCTACAGTGCAGAAAGTTTTCCTTCACTGGCCCGTTGAACTTCACTATTGGCAATGTTGGGCTGTTTGACAAAAAAAAAAACCAAAAAAACCTTTTGTGGTTGGGCAGCTACAGGGCAGAAATTTTGTGGAAGGTTTCCAGAGTGTATTCCCAACTAAATCTCTAAGTAATCAAAGTGGTTTTCAATTTAAAGTGATGGTTTTCAAACAAGGTATAGCAAATACTTGGGATTCTCATGACATGATTTTATGAGTGCTTTCAAAATCCAGATGCAAGTGTCTAGATGAAAAGGTGTACTAGAAGAAAGTTTTATAAGAAACTTTTACACAACCCAGGCTGGTGTTCATCTTCTCATTAGGCAGAGTAAGATGAACAGTAATCAGAAATGAAAATCAAGTGTATACAATCATTCCCTCCCCTGTAGGGAACCTTGTATAAGGTTAAATAAACAGAGGCACGAATGTAACATTGAACAAATGTGCTAATGATAAGAGGCACTGGGTCTTTAAAGATGAATTCGATCTAGAGCCTGCTCTGAGGGAGCTTGTGTTCATTGAGAGATTGAACATGTAGAGACAGACTGGCAGAAATGATGATCACGGTAACAGGTAACCCATTTACAGGCTGCCAGACCCTGTTCCGAGCAGGTTCTGTTAACTTCTTTAATTCCTACAACTTCACGAGGCAGGTATAGTAACTATTATGCCTAGAAAGGTTAATAAGTCAGTCTTCCAAAGTCATCCAGCTAATGAGTGACAGAACTGTGTGACCTTCCTCTGGTCATAGTCGACATGCTGTAAACCATTGTGTTTTCTTACTTGGAAGAAAGCAGGGGTGCTCGTAGGACTAATTTTCTTTCTTTTCTTTTTAAGAAATATTACTTACTTATTTATTTATTTATTAGAGAGAGAGAGACAGAGACAGAGATAACGAGAGAGAGCACAAGCGGGGAGGAGAGGGAGAAGCAGGCTCCCTGCCGAGCAGGGAGCTGGATGCGGGACTTGATCCCAGGACCTGCCATCATGACCTGAGTTGAAGGCAGACGCCCAGCCGACTAAACCACGCAGGCGCCCTAGGATTGATTTTCTAAACAGGCGGCTTTCAGGCGGCCTTCACTTGCAGATGAGCGTGAGATCTGGACTCATCACGTGTATCATTTCTGATCTTCTGGCCTTGGAGAGTTTCAGTGTTCTCTAATTAGCTTGGCTGAACGTTAAGTGGAAAGAGAGTCCTTCTTTCGTCTCTGAAGTTAGGACATCGGGGATCTACCACTAGGAGAAAACTTGATAATTAAAGAAATACATACTATTCTGGCTTAGACAGACACAGAGAACGAATTGCTTCCAGACTCTCCAATGACTTTGTATATCCAGGGAGCAGCTGACCAAGATGAGACACGAGAGTCCCGAACAAGGTGGCGTAGCCTTGTGCCGTGTGAGGATGGATTTGTATGCAGACTCCTCACAACCCGTTCATGCTATTGGCAAGAGCTTCATGTCCCCCTGACTTCCTGTCTATTACGGATGGTAGAAAGAATGTTGTTTAATTTTTAAAAGCTTCGGATGAAAGAAGTGTAATATTAGCCACCCCCATGAGCCCCTAATATCCCATCAGCGGTTACCAACCTGGGGCCTCTCAGTATTTCATGTGCTCTCCTCCCTCTGCCCATGTCTGCTTAAGTATCTTCACACTGATTCTGATTTTCAGGATGTCCACGTTTGTGTCGGTCACAGTCTTCTCAGCGATAAAGACTCTTAAATGCATAACCTCAGACCATTGTCACATTGGTAAATAAATAAAACACTGTTATCAGATAGCCACTCTGTGTTCAGATCTCCTTAGTGCTCTACGGACATTTGCAGTTGATTTGTTCAAGTAAAGATCTCAGCGAGGTCCACACATAACTGCGTTTGGTTGATATGTCTCTCGGTGTCTTTAAATCTATAGTGGTTTCCTCTTCTTTTTTTCTCTGGCCATTTATTCCTTGAAAAAATTGGGTCATGCATTTTGTAGCTTTTTGCATATTTTGGATCTGGCTGATTACGTTCTTTCAGTAATTAGTGTTTTACAGGTTCCTTGTTGCCCTGTAGCTTCTGTTAACTGGCAGTGAGAGATAGAGGCTTGATCACATAGAGATTCCAGTTTTTGGCAGGAAGGCTTTAATGGATGGTGTGTATTTTTTGTTGCATCACACCAGGAGGCACAGGATTTCTGATTGTAGCCCAGATTAATCACTGGGTTTAGGTGCTATCAGTGAGAAAGGTCCCCGTGAGCTTTTCACCTGATGGTTTTAGCCATCATCAGTGATTTTTGTCTAAATTATTTCATTGGGGACTGATTAACTCACACTGCCAAACATTGTGGGCTCTGCAAAGAGTAGCTATACTCAGCCAAAAAACCCAGCATTTGGGTTTGGGCATACCATTGGATGCAAGTTAAATGGAGCATTGATCACCTCTGACTTAACTGCACCACTGTTGAAGAACATGAACATATGTGTCTCTATGTGTCTCTGGGTGCACACATACACACAGACATTTATTGTGCCTTTCTGTACTTTGGGAGAATTGAGACTGGAAATCTATCTACATGCCCAGGAACATAAGTCAACCTCTCCTTTATTTATTTTTTTTACTATTTTTTTAAAGATTATTTATTTATTTATTTGACAGAGAGAGAGAGAGAGAGAGAGAGAAAGAGATCACAAGTAGGCAGAGAGGCAGGCAAAGAGAGAGGGGGAAGCGGGCTCCCCTTCCAGCAGAGAGCCCGACGCGGGGCTCGATCCCAGGACCCTGAGATCATGACCTGAGCCAAAGGCAGAGGCTTAACCCACTGAGCCACCCAGGCGCCCCTCAACCTCTCCTTTAATCAGGGTTCTTTTTTCGCTTTTTAAAATCTCTTAATCTCTGAAGATGATTAGAAAACATGTCAAATACTCGTTCTTGACATTTTTTGGTGAAGTTGAAGAATTCGTGAATGTGTGAGACCAGTTCTGCCACATTAAGATCCAATTCCAAATCAGAGTCTGGCTTTGCTTATTAATTTCCGTTCATTGCTTAGAATGCTCAGGTCCTCTAGGGCATTGCCTTCCCATTACTTGGGTGCCAGCATTAGTCATCAAAAGGCAGGGTGGTGAGAATAGAAGTAAGTTAGAGTTCTCATCCAGGATATAAAAAAAACCTGGGGAACTACTTGGCGTTCCGGTGAACAATTGCCTTTTCAGTGATGGTGTGGTCTTGTCCAACAGGTGTCATTATGCACCCTTCAGTAACAAAAGTGTCTTCCCCAGCTCTCCTTTTTCACTATTCCTGTGTAGGTAACGCTCTTGTAACTGAATTATTGAAGTCTCTCCTTTATGATGTTCTACAACTGATTTGATCACACCCGGTTTGTAGACAACCAGTTGGAGAAATTGCCATCAAAATCCTCCCATTCAGGAAGCAGAAGGGATACAACGTATCCTCTTTGAGTGCCATTTACTCTCTTGATTGATTACTCTTACTTTATTTTAACCTTTCAAAAACCTTAATTTATGGAATACATTTATGGGCAACAAATAGTATTTCTGTTCGCTAAGAAATGAAAGTGTTATATCTTAATGGTTTTTAAATTGGGAGGAATTATTCAGTGGGGTCCAAAGAAGCTCTTCAGATACTAAGAAGAGGAGTGTGATAGTGCTGTAGTTGTTCCTTGTGCGTACATAGTATTAGCTTTGTGTACAGGAGGCTCACTCACTTTCCACCTTTGTTACTTGCTTTGGTAGTAACACAATTGGATTTGAGTTTAAATTTAGATCATAGATTATTGCTTAAAAATTAAAAAGTATATATAGTGTAATGCAGCATTGAAATGGAAAAGCCATTTGAGTATACAAAAGATTGTCACATGTCACGCAACCCACGGCCGGTAAAAATACCAAGTATGTGTGGTGCCTGGCTGGCTCAGTCAGGAGAGCAGGTGACTCTTGATCTCAGAGTTGTGAGTTCAAGCCCCATGTTGGGTGTAGAGATTACTTAAAAAAAAAAAAAATCTTAAAAAATAAAAATAACCCCCCCCAGAAAACACCAAATATCTTCTTGAAGGCCAGAACATGGCTAATTTATGTGTCTGTTGTGTGCAAGGTAGTTTTGCTACAGCGTCTGTGATGTAATAAAAAATATAGTTGGTACTTGTCCCAGGTACCTGGCACAGAACTCCTACAGCCACTGGAATATTCCAAGTGATAGAATTGTCTTTTGTTATTCATAACAAGCCCCTTCCTTCCTACCAAACCAGAGATTATGCTAATGAGCTAAGGCTTCTGGCTAATTTCTTCAGAGAACGTAATTTCTTGCCATACATATTTTGATTAATGAGAAAAAAAAGCAAAATGTGAGCTTGGATTACCCGTTTATTCAAGAAATGTTTGCGTTCTTGTGCTGTGCTGTTCTGAGAAGTCCTGAGTCACTGGAGTGCTAGATCGAATTACCAGTGGTCAGAAATCATCCAGATGAATATTTAGGCTCTGTATGTGAAGAATGCTTCTATTCAAATCTTGACTGTGTTTCTGAGGAGAGAGGTTGTTATATCGATAAAGGAAGACTAGTTAAAAATGGTATAGTGTGATTTTTTATTTATTTTATTTTTTGCCCTTCCTCTGCAGTTACTAAATGATTGCTGAGCTACTGCTGGTGTTTTAGAATTAGGGAAATTATCTTTGAAATAAGGCTTTACTTCTGTGTTAGGTAGCGCAGGCTACCGGAAGAAGGCTTGCATTCTCCTGCTTTGCAGCAGTAAGTAGCCAGTGTGTCTGGTGCAGGTTGTCTTACCATCAGCGCACATAGTCAGTGAAGGTTAGCCTTCTGGTCATGTAGGAGTGCCATTTAGTGGTAAAAGATTACCTGAAGGCTCTCCAAATTATCTTAAATGAATGAAAATATATGCAAAATTATGTATATGAACAAAATTGATTCCTGCCTTCGCCTTTCTGGATTCCTAAGGACATAGGGTGAAAAAAAAAAGGCAGGGGGAGGATATTACAGGTGAAATTTGATATGCTGCTAGGAACTTTTTGCTTTGGGATAAGCAAATTGGACAATAGGGTAAGGGAGTCAGGTGTTTTCTGGAGACCAGGGAGAAGTCAGCTTGGAATAAAAAGTTAGCTCTGAGCCATTGCAGAGCCAAATAGAAAGGAAAAGAAGTAAATAAGACCTTCTATCTGATTTTCCTGAGCTAGCTTAATGTGGTCATGTATGTTCATTCTTTAAGAAGATCTTTCTTAAATCAACTTAAGTTGATAATATGTCCATTCGGTTTATAAATTGACTGCTGATATATGTTAGAGAAAATATATTCATAAACCATATTTTCCTACTTTAATTGAATTGCAATATTTTTAACCTGTTTTTAGGCTTGAATATAGATTTGGATAGCATAAAAAAACAAACATGAGTATTAATGGAAATAGGAAAAATGAAACTGACTTAATATTCTTCACTTTTCAGTGTTTCAGATTTTGACAATGCAGTGTTTTGACAAGCAGTTCTCCAGTGTTTTGATGTCCGCTGAGTGTGCCAACAGTTCAGTTCTATTCTAACAGTACCTAGCTGTGGTTAGCATCAGATCCTGCAGGTTAAAGGGGTCAGCCCCACAACACTACCTCCACTTCAGATCCAGCCGCAAATGGGGTGCCCACGTCTACTTGGCCAGTCATGGATTAGAGGGCTCCCATGACTCCACTGCCAGGTTCTGTTGTCTGCTAGAACGGCCCACAGAACTCAGGAAAACACTTATTTTTATCAGTTTATTATAAAAGAAACAGTTCAGGAGTAGTCAAATGGAAGAGATGTGTGGGGCAAGGTATGGAGAGAGAGGACAAAGAGCTTCCATGCCTTCTCTGGGGAAGTCGTCCTTCTAGTACTTTGAGTGCTCACCAGCCTGGAAGCTCCTGGAGCTCGTTGTTTTGTAGGGGTGGGGGGTTATGGAAGTTGCACTGTAGGCACAATTGATTAAATCATTGACCATTGTGATGGCCAATTTCCAGCCCTTCTCCCCTCCATGGAGGTTAGGGAATGGGACCAAAAGTTGCTCTTAGCACTTGCTTTTTCTGGAGACTAGCCTCCCATCCTGAAATTAGGTAGGTGTAGTGCCTGTGGGGGAGTCCCCATGCCCTGTCACCTCATTAGTATAATCTCTGGTTTGGTAGGAAGGGAGGGGCTTGTTATGAATAACAAAAGACAATTCTATCACTTGGAATATTCCAGTGGCCATGCCAGGTACCTGGGACAAGTACCAGGCATATTTTTTATTACATCACAGACGCTGTAGCAAAAGTACCTTGCACACAGCAGACCCATAGCTTCGAATCTGTCAGCTTTCCGTGAGGGCTCGTCTACACTTCTACCTAGAAAGAAGAATGGGTGCCAGTATCATTGAGACAGTGGATGGTTGATTGTCTTTTGTGAAAAAGGATCGGTATGCCCAACCTCCCAGGACCAAGGGAGTACGTACCTTCACTGTGATGCTGAATTACCTGTGTCTTACAGTTTTCTTTATCCTAACCCACTCGTTAGTGAAGTTCATGTAGGACTGAGTCTGGAAGAGTTATTTGTGACAGGTCAGAATCCTCACTGGTATTTCAGGCAAACAAAGGAAGAAATTAATGTTTGATAAGAATCTGACTTTGTTCTGTGGCTAATATTATTCTAAGTAAACTCTTCAAGAGGGACAAGTACAATCTGGTTGTTGCGGTGGCTCCTCAGTTTGGGTGCTGCTGAGAGCACGTTACCTGTCAGTGGAAACGTAGCTTGCCTTGGCCTCTGGCCTTGGCTACTCACTGGAGCTCAGGTCGGTGGCTTTTAGCCCAGAACACACTTGTGTTCCCTCCACTGTGTTGTACAAGTGTTCTTTCCCTCACGTCATGGCACATATGAAAAAGGTTTGAAGCACTGATTGAAACAAGACTGATGGCATAGTTAGGAAATACGGTTAATGTGCCTATTTCATTTCTGGGGGGTGGACGTTAAAATGGTAGTGGTAGATAGTGGGGTCTACCAAGCAGGAAGAATAAATGTGGCCTGAGACCAATGGGCACTTTGGTTCCTTTAGTTAGAGTTCAAGCCAGCTGTTCTGAGACTGTCTGCTGTGTGGTGTGTCCCGACAGTGAGGTGGGCTAGAAGCCAGTGACGTGGGCCCCAGGGTATTGGTGACAGCTGGAACAAGCCTTGTGACTTTCCTTGACCCAGTTTTCATAAGTGTATGTGTCATGTGCCTCGTCCCACTAGAAAGGTGGCTACCAAGAAGTATGAGTCTGTCATGTGGATGATTTTCCAGAAATCCTAATATTGTGCTGCTGGTATGTGGTAAGATAGTAACTTGAAACTTTGGGGAGCTGATGAAGAGTTTAAATAGAATGTCGAGGGGTCTTACTGGGAGGTAGAGGTCACCACATGGCCTGTGTATAGCCCAGGAGAAAGGACCACTGACCTTCCCGCACAGCATGTCTTGGTGGGTTTGATCAACACAGCATTTATGTCTCAGTTGTATCCATGGGGCCCCTGTTGACATGTTCACAGATTTAAGGCTTAATGTAAATGCCTTGTGGGTTTGGCTGTTTTAGGCATGACATGGATTTTAAAGTGTTCTGAGCACCTGGACAGGGTGCTGAGTACCTTTACTGACTTGGTATGAACGTTCTCCTGTCCTGGCCAGGACCCACAACACCCTAATAGTTGCTGTGTGTCTGTGGGAACGGAATTTGTGCAGGTGTGTAGGTCAGGCCTTTTTTTTTTTTTTTTTTTTTTAAGATTTTACTTAATTATTTTAGAGGGTAGAGTGGGAAGGAAAAAGAGTCCCAAGCAGACTGTGCTCTGAGTGTGAGTCCAACACAGGGCTCAACCCCAGTAACCCGAGATCAAGACCTGAACTGAAACCAAGAGTTGGATGCTCAACCTGGCGCCCCCAGGTCAGGTCTTAGGATGAAAGAGCTGTGTAGGGTGGTTCTAATAGAGAACGCTACACAAGTGGGGGCCAAATGAAGAACCCAGAATTATCAGCACCTTCTTTCTCTTCTCCCCGAAACTGGGGTTGGGGTTGTGTTGGCAGTAACAGGTGACACCTTTTTGGTACCCATTTGGAACCTTCGCAAGGTGGGTGTGTAATGTGTAACTGGAATTCCCACTCGGAGTCTCATGGAGGCTGTGCTTCCAAACCCCTGGTGCATGACTTCTGGAAGGAGCGGTTTGTCTTGGATAAGCTTTTCCTGTTTTGTTGGAGATTAAAATATTGTTAATTTTAGCTGATAGAGGACCCCCCCACCCTGACACACACACTCTTGGTCATTTCAGAAGGTTATGACTTCAGCTGGGGCTGTGTGGTTTTGACAAAGGTGCAGAGGTGTATTTTTTTTCCCCCTCAGTGAACCTGGGGACCTCACAGGAGAAGGGGGACTGTGGCAATCCAAAGTCAAGGTTCTGCTTGACAGTGTTGATTCCAATAGCATGACTGTGTGGAGGGGCATTCGAGTACTGTTTATTTCAGTAAAGCCTTGGCGTTTGTGCTGTGTTGGTAATCCTGAATGAGCTGGCTCTCCCATATTTTTGAAGAGTTTGGACTAATCAGGCCTTGGCCAGTTTAGCCTGCGGAATTAGTATTTGCTCGTTGGTAGTAGACGTTCGGCTCAGAATCTGACCCAAGTGGGGCATTGTTGTTGGCTTTAAATAATTGCTAGCTCAAAGGTTTGTCTATCTGTAGAAATTCATAATAGTGACATTGTGCATAATTGAGGTAAAATTACTGGTGACCATAGAGGGGCACGTAATCAATGTCAGAGTTGATGGTTAGGGGAACCCAAGAATGAAGAATCAGTATGAGTTTGTTTGTTTGTTTGTTTGTTTCTTTCTTTCTTCTTTTTCTTCCTTCCTTCCTTCCTTCCTTCCTTCCTTCTTTTTTAAGATTTTGTTTATTTATTTGACAGAGATCACAAGTAGGCAGAGAGGCAGGCAGAGAGGGGGAAGCAGGCTCCCTGCTGAGCAGAGAGCCTGATGTGGGGCTCAGTCCCAGGACTTTGGGATTATGACCTGAGCCGAAGGCAGAGGCTTAATTTACCGAGCCACCCAGGCGCCCCTCAGTATGAGTTTTTAATGTTAGATTTGGAAGGATGTTAGGGCATATTGTCTGCTTCATTCCATGACGCTTGGTAAACTCTCCATTTTACTGCGATGGAAGATGAGTTAAAAAAATTTTTTTCCCATGTTGGATGATCACCTTTGGGAGTGAGTTGAGGCTTTTCAGCATGCAGACTCTCCCTGAAAACTTTTATTAATCAAACCAGGTCTCCTATTGAAATGCAGCCTCCAACCAGTAAAATGCTTTTTTTGCCTTTGCCTGGAGTCCACAGAATCTGCTAGAAATGGTTACGCCTTTGTGTCAGAGCAGTGTCCCTTTAGGCTCTGGTAGAGGAATGACAGAGTCCTTGTTATTCCAAGTTACAGAAATCTTTCTACCCGAGAAGACCTGTAGGAATCATCTGCCAGAGGTGGACAAGGGTGAGAGTGAATTATTTCAGTTCTTTCTTTGGCAGCAGAGCCTCCAAGGCCCTAAGCCTGTCAGGTGAGGAAAATGTTTAACGTTTAGGAAGCATGGTTATCCGTGATCTCCCACCCTGGTTCAGGACCTTGCTGCCAGAAACCCGGGCATAACTGCTAATGCAGGGTGGGAGCGAATGAGTGACGGCTGACTATGTCAGCCACAGTAACACCTTTGCTCCTGCCAGCCCTGCTCAGAGGAGGGGAACATCAGTCCTGTGCCGCAGGAGTGGGGACCGCAGCAGAGAGGTGAAGTCACTTGCCCAGGAGCATATAGCTGAGAAGTAGCAGAGCTGAGTGTCAAGACCAGGTAGCCTGGCTTTACCACCTCATACTGTGTTCCTAGCTTCTAATTGAACGCCATTGGGATGCTGGCTTTGGGTAAGAACAGGGATTTTTATTGGCACAGGAGTTGAAAGGAATCTACAAAGCAAGCTGAATTTCTTGGTTCCTTTGTTGCTCATATATTTTGTTGGTTTAAAAGATCAGACACATTCTTTCCGGTTCTTCATTTTTAGAGAACTTACCAATTTAACTAACTTTTCAATTAGGTTTTGATACTTACAGCTAATATCAGAGTAGTTACCATTTTTTTCATAGTTACTATTCATAGTTGCTATCATTGTATTTTAAAGGTAGGTGAGCCCCAGCCCGGCATCACACGGCAGGCAAGTAAGGGACTGTTTTTGTCGTGGTTTTATAGATGCCTCTCTGGTACTTGACCACAGAAACACTCCTGTCTTATCTTTATCTGTATTTCAGTGATAATCAGTTATTATCCAGCCGAAGTAATATTCTCCCCGTTCCTGTCATTTAGACTCCTGCCATGTTCGTTTTTGATTTTGCTAGGATACCAAACAAAACAGGCTTTGTGGACAGGTCAGCTGCCTTATCTGTCTTTGTATTACCTGACACAACAGCTTGTGTATAACTGTGATATTTCTGCACCTGTGGCTGTGTCAGTAATGACATTGGACTTCCCCCAAATCCATCTTACACACAGAAGTGTTGAACTGTGTGCTAAAAGGGCCTGTTGGCACTTTCCCCCCTTGGTTTCTTAAACTCAGAACAATCCAGTTTCCAAACTGCTTAGCTGTATGGATGAATGACCGTGTTTTCCTTTATTGATGGGAGTTCAGAGTTCTACGTTAGATTTTTATAAATTTTTGGAACTTGTTTAGTTTTATGTATCAAAGGCTGGCAGTGGAAGGGGACGATGTAGTATTAGCTGACAGTGACCTGTTTAATACCCGAATTGACCCAGATGCCAGTCTAGGAGGAAATGGACAAAGTCGTCTGTTTCTTCTGATTCCGAGTCTCACATCCTTCCTGTCTTACTCTCTCAACTTACTTGAGCCTATCAAATAAGTTAGGGCACTCACCACTGTAGGAATTGTGGTAGAAAGGGAATGAGGATAAGTTCTTCTCTACCATTTTATTTCTCCCTTTCTGAGATTGTTTGGATATGAAGTTGCCTAGTTGAAATTGTGTTCCTCATTTTATAACCGGTAATTGCAGATTTAACAAGTGACTCTGGATACTCTGTTTTGAAAATGAGGTACTAAGAGATAGAGCCGAGGGGGAAATGAGAATTTCAGCAGTCCTTTTCCCTCTGCCCCTGCTAGGATGCTCTGGTTCCTGGTAGGTCAGTCACTCATGTTTCTGAAGGTATTCTATGAGCGACGTCTACGTTGTAGTGCCAGTTCTTGCTTTTTCTTGTGCTTAGGTTCTAGGAGCTCCCTTTTGCTGGCACTGGGATTGTGCAGCCACAAGAGGGACTGGTTCTTCCTGCTTTTTGATGATTCCTCCCTAGCTCCTTTGGCTTCTGAGCAGTGGCTTTAAAGAGCAGCTGTTTAGTTTTTATGGTTCTGCTTGTTAGTTGGTGGTGGTTGTACTGGTCTCGCCTGAGCTCTGTCACGTGTCTGCGTTGAGCTAGTAGGTCTTTTGGTGGAGCCTACGCTCAGGTGGGACGGCTGGGACCTGTGGACCTCTTGGTGCGTGTGGATTTTCATTGTCCAGGAAGCTAGACTGAGCTGCTTCACCTTTAGACTTCGTCATTTCCCAAGAGGGTGAACGTAGAAGGCTTAGCTCTGGAAGTCCTACAGCGTCCTTTCTGCTGTATTCTTGGGGTCACGGCAAGTCCAAAGCCCAGCCTGATTGAAGAAGTAGGGAGATGGACTCCACCTCTTGACTAGAAGAGCAGCAAAGTCATGTTGTAAAGACGTGATTCATTGGTGGCTCTTTTGGTAACAATCTATCACATAATGCCTGGTGATCCGTTAACATTATATCAAAAAGGCCACCTTCTAGATGCATCTCGTGCTCTTCAGTCATCTTTACTGCCATCGACAATAAGAAATTTTACTGTTGCTTTTTCAGATTTGGTGAAACCACTGTTGTTGAAGACATGTAGATTGACTGCCATAGTTTAGAGATGGTCTCCTTTCTTACCGGTTGGTGGGAAGAATCTGGCTGTCTGATTCTGACTGTAAGGACAGCAGAATCTTGCTTTCCTATGATGTAAAAGAAAGTAAGCCCACTAGGTTGTTTGAGAGGGTAGTGCAATGATGGTAAAAAAAAAAAAAACCAAAACAAAACAAACAACAACAACAACAACTAATAATTCTAATTCAGTAAATATTGGTCGAACTACTGTTTTATACCTGTTATAGGTGATTTGTAGAATTCAAGGATAAATCAAGAGAGTTAAACATTTAGAACAGAAAATCACTCCCAATTTGATGATGGGAACAGGCTTGAGAAGGGTGGGAGAGGGTGACAAGGTGGATCCCGTGTGAACATAGGATCTCTCTGAGAACAGGCTGGTTTTGATGTTTTGGAAACTAGAGATAGTGCTTAGGAAATACTGCTTTTTCCTCATTTGTGGAGGGTTGGGGAGGGGTGTCTCTGGTAACCTGGATCGCAGAGAGTGGCCATTGTCCATAGTTGGTTGGTTGGTAGACTCTCTGCTGCCCTTGGATGGCATTTTTGACTGACGTTGACCTCAGCTACTGGGTCAGCTCAGCTGATTGTGGAAAGTGATGTTAAAGGTGTGTATTGCTTGAGAAGTTAGTGGAGGGAGAATATTCAGGGCTCTTTGTCCAATTGCTGAAGCTAAATAAAGTTGAAAGATGTCTTCTTTCACCTTCAGTGTTCTGTGAGTCCGTGCCTTGTGCTCCAGTCAGAGTAAGAGCAAAACATTCTCAGGTGGGTGTAGATATGCTTGGACAAATCCTTGTTCTTCGGAATCATGGTTTGGAATCTTCTTGAAGATCCCATCCTTGGGACTGTTTCTCTGATGAGAAGTCTGAGGAAGGTGGATATGGATGGTGTTGGAAAGGTTGTTTAAAATTTCTGGATGTTTTCTTAAGACAGAACTTTGAAACCAGAACTTCAGGGGTGGTAGAGAGAGGTGGATCCCCAGTCCTTGGAGTGGCTGAGCGGGGCATGAGGCTGCTGAGCCATTCACCCAGCACCGAGCTGGCTGTGATTATGATCCCCCCAGTGTGTTGAACAGCTGTCCACATACTCTGTATGAGCCACAATGCAAGGAAGTTGGGCGGTATTACTCTAAGGGATATGGCAGTGCCTTGGAAATATGGGATGAGGTCAAATACTGTTGTCCCAAAGAGTCAGGGTTCTGGGTTTTAAACAGCAGAAACTTATTCCAGCTGATTTGCCCCACATCTGAGTTGTCTGGGGCTCTCCATGTGAACTTTATTGTTAGACTCATCTAATACACATTCAAAAGCATTTTCTGTATCAGGCACTGAATACGTTTTTAAGTATACAAGGAAGTCTTCTCTCACAGGAAGCTCCTTCCATATGAATAATTTACGATGTTTGATCATGCCTAGTTTCTGTGCTGCTGTAGATATAAGGGAGGCTCTGTTTATCTCTGTTGACTGGTTAGGAATTGATTATTTGGTGACAGTCTCACCCAAGGGGGAATTATAATCACAAATTAATGATCTTCCTTGATAAACATTTGTTGTACAAATATTTTAATCTCTGTTAGCTTCTAAAACTCTCCACAGGACAGTGTAGTTATCAGTCTCTTCCTTATGCCCTTTACTCCCTGTGGAAGTTGTTGCAGGCTTTAAAAAAAAAAAAAACCAACAAAACCATGTTGCCCTAATGTCATATTTGCTTATAGTTTTGTTGTTAAAAATAACTGAGTGCATAGTTGCCTTTAGGGGTTAGGTTCTGGGGGCCCTTGAGAAAGATGAGAAGGACGAGTCCTAATAAAAGTTCTTGCTTAGAGAAAGTGAATGGGAGAAGAAGAAACGGGGGATGGGGGGATGCTCATTAAATAGCCAGAGATCGCCTCGCTCAAATAGTGTAAAAGCGGTCTCTTTCTGCTTCTCCCTGAATCTCATGCTTGACCGACTGGGGTCTTCTTTGTCCTCCTCAAGACTGCCGTGTGAGTTCATCTCAAAATGATCATTCATCCTTTGGCGAGTGCAGAGCCCTGCTGGGAGAGCCCGCGCAGCTTGACCTTAACCTCTACCCCCGGGCACCAGTTTCAGGCTCTGAGTCAGCTCTGCTTAGGCTGTGAACTTTTCTAGAATTATTTAGCATGTTTTGCTGGTGAACGATTGGAATATATGCTTGGATGGCTCTCAGGATCGTTGCAGATGTGAAGCGTGGAGTGTGTCCACATCTAGCTTTTGTAAGCTACATTGTGTTGCATTTGTGTGCTTGTCCATTTACGCAGGAAATGTCCTTTAAGGCCCGGTTTATTTTGTCTAAATGTGAATGCTGTGCTGAGAAGGAATCTGTGTATGTGTGTGTATTTATATAAATATTTATTTTGAAGGAAACTGTTTAAGTGAGTTTTAATTGTTGTAATAGATTTTATCTGCCTGCAGAGGATAGCTACTGTCCCCTCAAAGTGGGCTTTTGAAGAAAGGGCCAATTTTGGTGTTTTTCTCTGGGTGGTTTTCACAATGCTGCTTTGTTCTGTTATTGTCCTGCCTTTGATCCAAGTGTGTTTTCAGTTTTTCACCGTATAGAGATTGTGGTGGGTCAGACACACAGGTGGTGGTCAGCTTTTGATTTGGGGAGTTTGTGGGCATTGAGCTCATTCAGATATATCATTACAAAGTCGTTACCTTAATTTTATCTCCAGAAATTTTGCCCTATACCGTAGCATTTATAGGTTCCAGAGATTGGTTAGGACCTGGTGTCTTTGAGGGCCACCGTTTTCACTTAACATCTCACTCATGGTACACACCTGCCCCGTGTACAAAGTACGCTCACCCTGCTCCAGCGGCTCCCAGACTGGTGTCAGTGCGAACCTGGATCTGATCGAGACACCATCAGTTCCACAGGTTTCAGTCTCCTCATCAAAAGCATCCAAATCAGGTGTGGGCGAGACGGAGTACAATCCCTTGTGACGCAGAATTCCTCTCCCTCTGCAGACCTGGAAACAAGACAGGTTACTTGCTTGCAAAACCCTGGAGTGGGTCTGGCTTTGGAACCCGGTTCTAGAGAGACCCATTCAAAGCAGGAGAACACTGAAGGAAGAAAGGCAGCAGCCCAAGCAGTTTCCAGATCTTGCCAGGCAGATTCCGTTAGGGTACAAGGCCTGGGGAGAGTCCTCTGTCTTTAAATATTTCCTGAAGACAAATTTCTAAGAAGTAAAAGAACATTTTCATGAAAGTTTTTTCTTGTATATTGCTGAACCTTTCATCAGAAAAATATTACATCAATTTACTTTTTAACCAGCAATGTATTGTGCTTGTGATTTCTTTACCTGGGCACGATGATGAACACATGATCATTGAAAAAAAATTGGTGTGCGTGTAAAATGAGACCAATGCTTTGCCAATTGCACATGAACGAAACTTTTTTTTAAAGATTTTATTTATTTATTTATTTGAGAGAGCAAGAGGGTGTGTGGCGGGTAGGAGGGTTTGAGAAGGGGCGGAGGGAGAGGAAGAGAGAGAATCCCAAGCAGACTCCCCACTGAGCATGGAGCCTGACTCGGGGCCCAGGCCCAGGACGTCGTGACCTGAGATGAAATCAAGAGTTGGCTGCTTAAGAGACTTAACAGACCAGGCGCCCCTCACATGAACAAAACTTTTAAATGTTTTTGGTGTTAGTGAGTGCCTTTCATAATTTTTTCTCAGTTTTGCTTTACTGTTCACACCCTTGCCAAATTCTCTATTTTTCTTGACTTGTGTGGTATCTTTATATACTTAGAGTTTCTCATTTTGTTTGGGAAGGATTTTCCCAAGCATTCATTTAAATTTTTTGAAGGTTTTTTGTTTTTTTTTGTTTGTTTGTTTTTGGTAATATACAGAGTTTGCTTTTGCTTTTTAATACAGCTAAATTTGCTGCAAGAAGAGTACCTTTTGGACGTGTAGGTCGAATGTCCTCCCTCTACTTGATGTCAACTAAAACTTAAATGTTTGGTACCTGAGTGGGCAAGTTACGTGGGAAATTCATGTTGTAGTGTGCTTACTTCTGAAAATGATGTGTCTTGTCTTCTTGGGAATTCACATTCTACTGTCGACAGGCCCATGCCTGAGAGCGGATCCAGGAGCCCCGGCCAGGAGCTCTGAGTTCTTGCCTGCGCCCCTGTCCAGCTGTTGTGGTACCTCAAACTTGCAGATATTGAAACCACGAGGCCGAGCCGAATGAGTCCCTTCATACATCTTCCGAATCCTCTGGGGTGGGGAAGTGTTTGGATTGCAGAGGAGTTAAGAAGGTGGATACAGGCATAAGAAACTGGGAAGAGTGGATGCTGGGAAAAGTATCCTTAACATCTGTGCGAAACTAAGACATGCTGCAGATGCTTAAAAACCCAGCTATGTTGCAGAGTCTCCATAGAGAACAATCCCAAAGAAATGGTTTTGTAGGATTTATTGACATACGAAGAAACGTGGTCAAGGAGTAAAGCATGTTACAAAATGTATTGTCTGATTGTGTATCTATAAATAGAAAATAGTTTCTAGGAAACAGTGATTATTTTGGGATAATTGGACTTAGAAATGTATGTAAAACACATATATTTTAAAAACCCATATATTCTCTAGGTGTGTGTGTGTGTGTATGTGTGTATATCTATCTCTCTCTCTATATATATATATAAATCTACATATATATATATATATAAAATATTTTGTATATTTTTGTTTCTTTATCTTTTCTGAATTTTTTGGCTTTTTTCTACCAGACAGATTTTGTTTGTATTATATAAAACACGGTTACCTTACCTCCCTACCCCAAAGACATTGCTGCAGATAAGATTATTTGAAATACCTGTGTTGTGACCGTGCAGTTGACAGTGGCCTGGTGTTTCTTTTAGCTCATTACGGTTGTAGACTGCTTCCCAGATTCTTCACTCAAGTGTTGATATTATGTTTGGGGGAAAATCCTTTCATTAAATGAAGGTGTTGAAGGGTAACCCTGGTAAGATGGTACTATTTTAGTATTTTTCAGTCTGTCAAGGTAAATGATTTTTATAGTGGTATTCTCCTTTGCAAAAGTGTTAGCATCTCTGAACACTATAAACTTGAAGCGTTTTCTATTGTATTGGAGGATAACGGGTGATTTGTGGTTAATAACAACTTCAGTTCATTTTTATATACTTGTTCTTAATTCTGAGAAATTCTTTGTTGCCTTCCAAAATATGATATTAACTATGTGTTAAAACAAATTTTTCTGCTTTTTGGGTATGAATTTCTTATGCCCTCAGAGAAGTATCTGTTTTATAGTACTTGAAACTTTTACTTTTTATTTGTTATTTCTTAGGTAAACGCAAAGCACTGAAGTTGAATTTTGCAAATCCACCTTTCAAATCTACAGCAAGGTTTACTCTGAATCCCAACCCTACAGGAGTTCAAAACCCACACATGTGAGTATTCCTGGTAATCAACTACAAGGCTCAACTCAAGTGGAGGTTTCAAAGTTACTGTGTTTTGTGTATTTTTTCCAAGTCGAGGTGTTGGTATTTCCATGATCTTATGGGCCATTTGAAATACTACTGTTTGAACTTGGCTAGAAAGCTGTTGATTCTGTAGTCTGAAGTAGGTGAACACGGTTTTCCTTGTTAAAGTTTACTTGAAGGGAAAGAGAGCCGAAGATCCAGATAATTCGCTATCTTTTCAATTTTCCTCATGCTGGACTCTGAGAATATTGTTTAGACCTTTCCTTCTGGGTCTCCAGTTAAGTTGTAAGTGGTATTTAGGAAACGTACCTCTCCCCTGCAGATCTGCACAAATCATCCCTTCTTACTAGGGGATCAAGAGGAGTCCCGTTCTGGGTAAATGACATTCCTGTAAGATTTCCATGTCACAGTAAATTGAAAGAATGTGTACGTGTATAGATCTACGTGATGTGTACGTATATCTGTCAGTGATTATTTTTTGAAATTTATTCCCTAAATATATATATTTTCCCCCTAAGTATTTTTTTATTAAAATACAAAAATGATATTTTAGCACCTTACTGAAGGTCACTTAAAATATTACATCTGTTAATTTAAAATAATACCTTCAGAATAATATTTATCGACCTTTGAACTGAAGTGTTGTGTTAGATAATGATGCCTCCCTCCTTCCCCCCATAAGACCTATTGTGAGCATGAAGGGTCAAGGCCAATAGCTTTGCATTTATATTCGTAAAAATAATTTTTACTTAGTTCCGGTATCGAGAACAATAATATCGAGAATAATAAAGCAAATGATGGAAGATATGGTTAAAAAAGAGGTCAGAATATATTATCTTGTAGTTTTTAATAATTCCTCAACAATTTTTATTCAAGTCCTGTTAGGCTACAAATATGTTCATGCTTTTCCCAAAAGGCACATTTTTTGCTCTTTCCTTTCCTTTTGATGTCTGGCATACATTGTATTTGCAAACAGTAACAGATTGGTAGAAGGTAGCGTGTCCTGCAATAGGAGTGCTGAAAATATATTGTGATTTTTAAAACATCAGCGTGTAGAAGGGAGCAATGTAGATGTGTGTGTCTGTGCTTTTAGGCTTTCACCTGTAACTTTAGAACAAATGAAAACTGGAGTAACAGTTCATTTGCCTCGGAATAGTGTCTTTTAATTTTATTAGACAGGTGTCCTTAATGAGATTTCTTGTCGGAGCTCAGCTTTGAGTCCCAGCCTTTTTACCTCCTCTGAAACATTGAGTGGGGGCTATATTGAGGAAGGAAACTCTTAGTACCTCTTAATTAGTCAGAGCTCTGGCAGCAAGGAAACATTCTTAAAAGAACCTCCTTCCTCATTTCCTAGAATTTCTAGTGAAAGCTAGTACAAAACTAATTCTTGAACATGGTCCACTTCTGTTACCTTGGTTGCTAGCCGAACCATGTATTCGAAGTCCAAGACAGAAAAGATAGGTAGTTATTGCCAGACTTAACAGCTTTTTTTTTTTTTTTTTTTTTTAAAGCCCCTTGGACACAAAGAAAGGCAACCTGACTTATGTTTAGAACTGCAAAAACATTTATGTACTTATACTCTCTTCCTTTGGGAATTCATGGAATTGAAAAATCCTTCCCCCCCCCCCCAACAGTAAACTGGTGGAAAAAAAAAGCTTCCTTTGAGATTTGAGTCAATCAATTTTTTTTTTTTAAACCTAACCACTTCATCCAGCGAGGTTTCTTATCTTTTGTCCCTTCCCAGCACATGTTGAAAGTTTGAGAGGACATGGTAATAAGCCTTTTTACTTCATGTAGAATCTTTAGATTTTGATTCTGGTATGTAAAAATTTTAGACCCAGACCTCATTTCACTGTTATTATTGGACTGGTCTGTTATATCGATCAGGAACAGGTAACTACTAATATTGATATTGGTCAAAGATAATTGTTTCACTACTTAGGGCAGCCTATCTCCTCTACCTTCCCACCCCCTTCCATAAGGGATCCTTTTGTGTTCTTCCTTTGAGCTGTACTGTCAGGTACTAAAAACTGCCGTGGGTCACTGTGTGGGGTAGGTAGTTTGCAGTTAGAAAATATAACTTGCAGTGTGTGAGTTTGAAACAAATACCTCTGTGTCACCTCTATGTATTTCCTCCTCCTAAAATGTCCTTGAATTTTAGTTACAGATATAAATAGAAAATTGCTCATGAATTTAGGAAAAGATAAGATGAAATGTAAGCAACAGAGTTAAGATATGCCCCAGGAACTACTTTCACAGCCACCTGGCATTTGATGTCTCCTGGGTGCAGATTCTGTGGGAGATTTAACATTTTAAGAACATGTCCTTATTTTCTGAGAACCAAGAGTTTAAATAAAATTCTAAGAAATAACAGTTGGGCACAGCAGTTCGATAAGTGAGGCATAAGGTAATACAGATTGAATGTCACATGAATGGTGCAGGAGGGGGTAAGATCACTGTAGGATAAACAGCTCGGTGAAACACTTCGCAGAGGAACAAGATTTGAATTAGATTTTGAAAGACACGTAGAGAAGGGAGAGTGGTATTCTGGAGAAGGGAAGTAGAAGATAAGTTTTGGGGACTATGTGTAGATTTGTTTAATTATAGCAGAGATGTTACTTACAGATTACCTATTTCTATCACTGGAAACTTACAGCATCTTTTTTCCCTTTATTCTTGGTGTTCTGTAGTTATATGAAGATACATCTAGGTCTGGATCATCCTTCTGTACTCTAGAAGAACAATTTTAGTTTCAAGATCCATGTATCTCTTTCTGAAAAAGTTTTGCTTTTCTTTTGATTCCTTCATGTTTTTCATAGTTTCCTGTTGTCTGGACACTGGACTTTCTGCATTTCCTGAATCTGTGACTTTTTTTTCATACTTTTTGTTGTTTTGTTTTCTTTCTCTACAGATTTCTCTCCCTCCCTTACACTCCCCTCCCTCCTTCCTTCCTTTCTTTCTTTCTAGAAAGAGAGCACAGGTGAATGAACGGGGTGGGGAAGGGGGCAGGGGAGGGTAGAATGAGATGAAGAGAGAGAATCTTAACCAGGCTCCACCCCCAGTGCAGAGTCCGATGTCAGGGTTAGGGTCAGTCTCACTACCCTGAGATCCTGACCTGAGTCAAAGTCAAGAGTTGGATGCTTAACTGACTGAGCCACCAGGCTCCCCCTTTCTTTTATGATCCTTGTATGAAGTATTCTGTTTTGGCAATTGACTTTAACTTCCAGGATTTGATTGTGGCTTCTTCTTAGTATCTTATTCTTTTAACATGGATGTAAAATCTGGAATTTTGAAGTTCTTTTCTATCCACTAGGCAATCCATTTCTTCAAGGGTCAGTTTTTCTTTAATCTTGTTTTTCTTCTTTGTGTTAGTATTTTTCCATGTGTCTTGTAATTCTGGGTTGCCCTTTGATAGTTGAGGATGAGGAAATTAGAAGGCTTCTTGGTAGCTCTGGCATAGGTGGTCAGCTGGTGGACCTGACTGCTTCTCTGTGAATGGTTTGAGAGCTGGCTGTTAGGCCAGGAATATTCAGGTGCCAGAATGAGTAAGGCCAACAATCACCCTGGGAGGACTCATTCTCTCCAGATAATATGTTTATTTTCCTTAAGGACATGCCCTCTTTCTGTTTTGGGGGAAAGGTGCAGAGAAAAGGACGAACTGACTAGATCTTTCTTATAGAAAGAATTTTAATGAACCCTTCTACTTCTAGGTGTTCATACATTTAACTTTGCATCCTCTCTGCAGTCCTGTTGGGATCATTGTTTATTTCTCATCTCTGCTGCATGTTCCCCTCCTACAATGTGTTATGGGTGGTACTATTTTTTTTTTTTTAAAGGAAATTATCTCTCTCTCTCTTTTAAGTGATGGGCAGGGTTCAAATTTTAAAGAAGTTTACATTTTTTTTAAGATTTTATTTTTAAGTAACTCTGCACCCAACATGGGGCTCCAGCTCACAACCCCCAGATCAAGAATCGCATGCTCCACTGACTGAGCCAGGCAGGCCACCCCTATTACTGGTTTTTTTTTTTAACTGCAAACATATCTAAAACTAGAGAGTGATAGATGGATCTTGTATTTATCAATCAGCTGTAGATGCTTCAGTTGTTAATGTGGCCAAGACTGATTTTGTCTGTTCTTCCACCCTCCTTATTTTTAACCAAGCTTCAGACATCATTCCACCTATAACTATTTCCAGGTGTATTTCTAAAAGATAAGGACTTTTTTTTAAAAAACATCAAAATACCACTGTAACATCTAGTAGAATAAATAATTCTTTAATATCATCATATAAGTAGATTACTTCATCAAAAAAATTTTTTTTTTATAGTTTGAAGCAGGATCCCAATAAGGTCCTCTACTGCAGGTGGCTGGTAAGTCTTTGAGACTATGAAGTCCCTTCTCTTGGACTTAATTAGTTTTTGCTTTGCCACACACTTTTGTCTGCTCTCAGGCATTCAGAAATTTGCCAAAATCTCTCTTTCTTCACTGTTTCTTTTCTGTTTTTTTACCCCCACTGTTCTTTTCCTGTGAGTCCTTAGAGAATGAGGAGACAACCTGACCAGGAAGTGTAGGTTCTTAATTATCACTGATTGAAATTATAAGTATTTCTCACACATTAAAAGAGAAAAAAGTATTTTTTTCTTTTTTTATACATGAATGTTTATTTTTCTGAATTTACATTTTATTTTATTTTGTTATTATTATTAACATATAATGTATTACTTGTTTCAGGAGTACAGGTCTGTGATTCATCAGTCTTACACAGTTAATAGCACTCACCACAGAACATACCCTCCCCAGTGTCCATTGCCTAGCCAACCCATCCCTCCCACCTCCCTCCACTCCAGAAGCCCTCAGTTTGTTTCCTGAGATTGAGACTCTTATGGTTTGTCTTCCTCTCTGGTTTTGTTTTGTTTCATTTTCCCCTCTCTTCCCCATGATCCTCTGCCTTGTTTCTCAAATTCCTCATATCAGCGAGACCATATGATAATTGTCTTTCTCTGATTGACTTATTTCACTTAGCAAAATACCCTCTAGTTCCATCTATGTCATTACAAATGGCAAGATTTTATTTTCTGATGGCTGCATAGTATTCCATTGTGTGTGTGTGTGTGTGTGTGTGTGTGTATCACATCTTCTTTATCCATTCATCTGTTGATGGACATCTAGGTTCTTTCCATAGTTTGGCTATTGTGGACATTGCTGCTATAAACATTGGGGTGCACGTGCCCCTTCAGATCACTACATTTGTATCTTTGGGGTAAATACCTAGTAGTGTGATTGCTGGGTCATAGGGTGGTTGTATTTTCAACTTTTTGAGGAACCTCCATACTGTTTTCCAGAGTGGCTGCATCAGCTTCCATTCCCACCTACAGTGTAGGAGGGTTCCCCTTTCTCTGTATTCTCTCCAACATCTGTCGTTTCCTGACTTGTTAATTTTACCCATTCTAACTGGTATGAGGTGGTATCTCTTTGAGGTTTTGATTTGTATTTCTCTGATGCCAAGTGATGTGGAGCATTTTTTCATGTGTCTATTGGCCATTTGGATGTCTTCTTTGCAGAAATCTCTGTTCATGTCTTCTGCTCATTTCTTGTTGATTGTCTTATTTGTTTTTTGGGTGTTGAGTTTGTTAAGTTCTTTATAGATTGTGGATACTAGCCCTTTATCTGATATGTCATTTGCCAATATCTTCTCCCATTCTGTCAGTTGTCTTTTGGTTTTGTCGACTGTTTCCTTTGCTGTGCAAAAGCTTTTGATCTTGATGAAGTCCCAATAGTTCATTTTTGCCCTTGCTTCCCTTGCCTTTGGCGATGTTTCTAGGAAGAAGTTGCTGTGGCTGAGGTTGAAGAGGTTGCTGCCTGTGTTTTCCTCAAGGATTTTGATGGAATCCTGTCTCACATTGAGGTCTTTCATCCATTTTGAGTCTGTTTTTGTGTGTGGTGTAAGGAAATGGTCCAGTTTCATTCTTCTGCATGTGGCTGTACAATTTTCCCAACACCGTTTGTTGAAGAGACTGTCCTTTTTCTGTTGGACATTCTTTCCTGTTTTGTTGAAGATTAGTTGACCAGTGGGTTGAGGGTCCATTTCTGGGCTCTCTGTTTTGTTCCATTGGTCTACGTGTCTGTTTTTGTGCCAGTACCATACTGTCCTGATGATGACAGCTTTGTAAAAGAGCTTGAAGTCTGGAATTCTGATGCCACCAGCTTTGGTTTTCTTTTTCAACATTCCTCTGGCTATTCGGGGTCTTTTCTGGTTCCACACAAATTTTAGGATTATTTGTTCCATTTCTTTGAAAAAAGCTGATGGAATCTGATAGGGATTGCATTAAATGTGTAGATTGCTCTAGGTAGCATAGACATTGAGAGAAAAGTATTGTAATAGAGACTCTTGAAACTATGACCTGGATGTAGCAGATGTTAACCTTTTGTCCTTTGGCTCTTTAAATGGAAGATTAAGCTGTAAAAATAGAGAGTATAAAAGGAAAAGCTAAAGGAAAAATGTGTGGCTGCCTTTTAATTTCTGTCAGGATTAGATTATAGAAAGTGCCATAGGTTTCTCTGATACCACAGAGGTATTGTTACAGATGTGGCAGACTGGTGCCATAGTCCTGTTCTTGTATATCAACTTGACATGAACAAAGTTTGATATTCTACTGTTAGTTCTGTGCTTTCCTCACACAGAGTAATGTTTGAGTGCTCTCAGTGCACTGCATCACTGAGAATGCACCAAATATAATTGTTATCCTGAAAGAACAGCCCTTTTATCTTCACAACATATCAGAACGGTACAAGACGAAACACTAGCTTAAATGCTGACATGAGAAATAAATAATGATGAGGACAGATACGTTTTGGGGCTTGAGCTAAACATTTTGAAACCATATGTTCTAAGTTTAAAGGAATCTCTTTGTTGAGACCAAGAAGATGTCTGGGATCTCATTTATCTTCATTACATTTGAGCACAGCGAGGCTCAGCTGAGCTATCGAACATCTAGGAAGTAGTTTTAGAGAAGTTTTAAAGTCCCCAGTTAACAACTAGTGGTATTCTTAATTTCATGATAATTCTACCCAGTAGAGCTTTATTGTAAAGCATAGAACAGCAATTACAAATTATCTAGCCACTATTCCCAGTTAAATTATTCATACTTTATCTTTTAAACTTTATTGTTTTGAATTAACCATTTTAGTTAATATTAAAGTCCTGGTTTCTTTCTTAGCATCATCATCATCATCCATGTGACCTTGAGTATGTCACTTAGCATTTCGATGTCAATTCAGATGTTGAATTAGAATAGTGACTTTCATTATTTTATTTACTTATTTTTTTGATAGAGAGAGGGAATAGCAGGGGAAGGGCAGAGGAGAGAGTGAATTTTAAGCAGCCTCCAAGCCTGGTGCAGACCCCAACATGGGGCTTGATCTCAAGACCCTGAGATCATGAGCTGAATACTTAACAAACTGAGTCACCCAGGCACCCCATGACTTCTGTTATTTTAGATGATGATTTAGGGAAGTGAGGGAAACCCAGTTTTGTGCTACTTTCTTCAGATAAAACGTTAAGGACAAATGTCGTAGATTAAGTGTTTCTGACGACTACAGAGAGGGCTCTGTAGTCTTGACTGCCCTCATTCCCTAAAGTAGCCCCTTAGAACACCTCTCAAATCTACATTAGTTTCAAAGTGTTTTTCCCATCTCTGAGATTTTTCGATGGAGTTGTAGTAATTTGGAATTGCTACACTTTTGTGGCAGAGCACTTTCACAAAATGGCAGTCATGGTAGAAATACTTGTAGGTACAAAGTAGTACTCCAAAATTGGAAACACCAAATGTATGAAATACTAAGGGATCTTTTAATTTTTGACTGGTCTAGATTTACTGCTGCCAGCTCTTTCTTTCTGACTCCGTGTTCTAAATATACCTAACACAACATTTACCATCTTAACCATTCGCAAGTGTGCAGCTCAGTGGCATTAAGTATAGTCACATTATTGTGCAGCTGCCATTACCATCCACCTCCAGGATGCTTTCATTTTCTCCAGCTGGAAGTGTACTCCTTAAACACTAACTACCCCTCCCTCTTCCTATCAGCCCTGGTTCTACTTCGTCTCTGAATCTGGTCATTCTAGGAGCCTCGTAGAAGCAGAATGACACAGTATTTTTTTGTGTGTGTGTCTGGCTTATTTCACTCAACATAATGTCTGCACACTCTATCCATGTGTAGTATGTGTCACAGTTTCCCTTTTAAGGCTTGAACAGCATTGAATTTATATATGGCATTTTGTTTATCTGTTCATATGTTGATGGACATTTGGCCATTTCTCCCTTTTGACTCTAGTGAATAATCCCGGCGAGTGAGATTTTCCACCAGAGCTTGCATCATCGTGCTTCTTGAAGTTCAGAGGTGGTTAAGCTTTTTCTCAGTCCCACATCCTACCTTGGTACACCTGATGGTTGTGGTACGTTTCCTTACATTAGAGATTCACAAGAGATGGGATTCTCAACCGAGCATCGGGGTGATAGATGAGGTTGCACTGATCCTGTGTGGCCCTCCTACCCTTGGAGATTCACTAATATAATTCTCCTCAGGCTGGGCGTTTATAGCTGAGATACTGGGTGTTAGTTCTGCAGTATTTAAAGAAATTAATAATGAATGCTGTTGAGTTGCGTGTCTATTAAATGAATTTAGTTTTTGTGTTCTAAAGCGTCCTTGTTCTTGAGCCAGAGACTTAGGCTGACACTAGAAGGTGTCCCTGATTCTTTAACCTGTAGAGTTGCAGAGCTCTGCTCTTTAAAGAAATGTCTGATTCCTTTGTTTTTTGTGAGTTTTTCAACTGTTTCTGATCTGGCAGCAAGACTCTGAGTTCTGATGTAGTTCAGAATGTTATAGAAGTCCTTTGTCTTTGTATTGTATGCATATTTCTGGAAACCTCTCTGTACATAAGGAGTTATACTATAGAAAGGAGACATCATATCTTTTCAGAGTGTTCTTTTTCTTTTTTTTTTTTTAAAGATTTATTCATTTATTTATTTGACAGAGAAAGAGATCACAAGTAGAGAGTCAGGCAGAAAGAGGGTGAAGCAGGCTCTCTGCCGAGCAGAGAGCCCGATGTAGGGCGCGATCCCAGGACCTTGAGATCATGACCTGAGCCGAAGGCAGAGGCTTAACCCACTGAGCCACCCAGGCGCCCCAAGACAAGGATATTCTTAAAAAAGAATACTACAGACCACTATCCCTCATGAACATAGACGTGAACATCCTCAACAAAATATTCACAAATGGAATCTATCGATATATAGAAAGGACAGTACATCACAACGAAATGGGATTCATTTTAATTTTACATGGAAAATTATCAGTTTAATTCACTGCAATAATAAAATAAAGGCAAAAAATTATGTAATCATTTCAGTAGATGCGGAAAAAGGATTTGAGAACATTCAGTTATCCATTTGTGATAGAGATTCTCATTAAAGTAGGAAAAGAAGGGGAATTTTTCAGCCTTTTAAAGGACATCTGTGAAAAATCTATAGCTAATATCATACTTAATGATGAAACACTTAATGTTTTCTCCGTGAAATTGGTAACAAGACAAGAACGTCTGCACTCACCAATGCTATTCAATACTAGACTGGAGGCCTACCCAGTACAATAAAGTAAGAATAATGATTGAAAGACAGAAAGATGGGAAAGAGAAGCAAACAGTTTTTTTTTTTTAATACGATGTGCTTGAAAATACAGAAAATCGTAATTAGAGAACATTACTAGCATTATTGAGTGACTTCAGCAAGCTCGCAGGAAAAATGATCATTGTTCCAAAATCAGTTTAAAAAATACACTTGGACAAGTGAAATTGAAAAAAATGATTGTAGTACCATGAAAAAGTCTACAATACTTGCAGATAAATTTAATGACAATTGTGTAAGCTTTCCCTAATGAAAACTCTAAGTCATTGCTGAAAGAAATTAAAGACCTCTATATGGGTCAGGATGCCGTGCTTGGAAGGTACTGTATGACTAGGATAGCTGTTCTTCCCACATGGATCTGCTGACCCACTGAAATCCCAAAGAAAATCCAGTAAACTTTAACAAATGTATGCAAGTTGACACAATGATTCTGAAATTTTATGTGGACGTTCAAAAGACCTAGAATAGCCAAAAGCATTTTTGTAAAAGAAAAACTAAACTGGAGGACTTATACCTGATTTCGAGGTTTATTATAAAGCTACAGTAATGGCTTTGTTGGGGGACATCAGGATACACAGATCCATCAGTGGAACAGAATAGAAAGTCCGATAGACACACACAGTCGTTTTTTTTTTTGGCCGGGGGGCCTGTACAATTCAAGGGGGGAAAGGATAGACTTTTCATGGTGGTGGAATAACTGGAAAAAGTGTGGAATTAGAATAAATCTTGATTCCCATTTCATACCACATGCAAAAATTAGTTTGAGATGGATCATAGTCCTACAAGCAAATAATCTATAGTGCTTCTAAAAGAAAACATCCAGATACAGTTGTGATCTGGCATAGGCAAGTTTTTTTTTTTTAATATTTTATTTATTTATTAGAGAGTGAAAGAGAGCATGTGCCCACAAGCTGGGGGAGGGGCAGAGGGAGAAACAGGCTCCCGCTGAGCAGGTAGCCTCATGGGGGACTTGATCCAGGACCCTGGGATCATGACCTGAGCAGAAGGCAGACGCCTTACCGTCTGAGCCACCCAGGGACCCTGGGCAAATATTTCTTTGATAGAACAAAGACATAACCACTGCAAGTCAATAAATTAGATTTTACCAGAATTAGAAGTTTCTGTTCTTCAGAAATTTCTTTTTTTTTTAAATTTTTTTTAAAGTTTTTTTTATTTATTTGACAGAGAAAGATCACAAGTAGGCAGAGAGGCAGGCAGAGAGAGAGGAGGAAGTAGGCTCCCTGCTGAGCAGAGAGTCCGATGCGGGGCTCCATCCTAGGACCCTGGGATCATGACCTGAGCCGAAGGCAGAGGCTTTAACCCACTGAGCAACCCAGGCACCCCCGTTCTTCAGAAATTTGTTAAGAAAATAAGTAGCCAAACTATAAACTGGGAGAAAACTCTTCATAGTTTATTTATCTACAAAAGCCTTTAACATATGTAATGAAGTACAACACAAAACAGAGAACCCAATTAAAAAATACATGTTAAAGACTTAATGCATTTCACAAAGGAGGTTTGGAAGTAGATAATAAGTACATGAAAAATATGCTTCACAGCATCAGTAGTTAGAGAAATGCAAATTAAAACCACAAGGAGAAACCATTTGCAAATGAGAAAACTCAGATTTCCCACGTGTGTTCAGGGAAGCACCCAGTTCAGTGTGTTTCTTCCCTGGGAGTATCCTTCGCTTCTCCCACAGAACTTCATTTTGACGTTTCTGGTCACCAGATGTGTGGAGGGGTTTTCCCACCACAGTAAGCACGTGTCCAGCACCAGCTGGGGATCCTGTGGTTTGCTTCAGTTCGGACACTGTGCAGGGGCGGCATCAGATTGCACGGGTCCAGGCTCTGTCCCACCAGACTCCCCCGCTCCCTGCTTGAGCCGCCAGCCAAAGCCTCTTGTCACCTGTGCTGGCGAGTTGGCTAGAGACCAGAGGTTCCAGCAACCCCTTGGGGTTCGATTGCTTGCTGAGCAGCCCACAGAACTCAGGGTAGCACTTAGCTTTACCACTTTATTCGAGGACGTGATAGAGGGTACAGATGAACAGCCAGATGAGGAGTACAACGGATGAGCCACAGGAGGCTCCCGAGCACCAGAACTTCTGTGTGGGTGTATCCACCAAGCCGAAAGCTCTTCCCGCTCCTTACTGTTGGGATTTGATGGAGACTTTGTCATGTAGGTACGACGAATCATTAACTCCATTCCAGCCTCTCCTCTCTGGAGGATGGCGATGAGGTATGACTGAAAATTCTAAAGTTCTAATCTTGGCGTGGCCTTCGTGGTGACTGGTCCCATTCTGGAGCCTTCCAGGATTGTTAGTTTAGAACGAGAGATGCTGCCAGTGTTCTTAACCACTCAGGAGATCACAAGGGTTTTAGGAGCTCTGTGCCAGGAGCTGGCGGCAGAGACCAAATACATATATTTTCTATTATCTGACATTATTACACACCCCCCAGAATGGATAAAACTTGAAGAGCCCACGGTATGTTAACAAGTGTGTGGTATAACCAGAATTCTCATCTTTTATTGGGAAGCCCACAATGGTACAACCACTTTAGAAGAATCTTTGATAGTCACTTGCTAAATTAAATGTTCAACTACTCCATAACTCAGCAATTCTGCTTCTTGATATTTACCCAAGATAAACATGTCTTCAAAAGACTTGGCTATGAATATTCACGAAAACATAATTCATAGTAACCCTCAAACTAGAGACAGCCCGGGTGTCCAGTGATGGAGGAATGGATAAACAACTTGCGTATTTTTCAGTTAAGTACTTTTCAGCAATATTGATGCCTGCAATCACATTGGCAAATCTCCAGATGTGCTGAGCAGTCAGGCCTAAGAGAAAACAGCTTCTTTTTATCTGTATGAAATACCAGCCAAAACGGACCTGTGCTGGTTTATCTGAGGAGGGGACTGGTGAGAATGGCTCGAGGGAGCCTTCCAGGGTAATGGGATGTTCTGCATCTTGTTAGGGTGTGAGATACAAGTGTGTGTGCATTTGCTGACTCAGCCAACTGTATACTTAGGATTTGTGCATCTCACCATTTGGAAATGACACTTCGATTTTAAAAAAAGCCAGAAGGGTGCCTGGGTGGCTCAGTCAGTTAAGCATCTGACTCTTGATTTCGGCTCAGGTCATGATCGCAGGTTTATGAGACTGAGCCCCACACTGGGCCCCACACTCAGCTGAGAGTCTGCTTGAGATTCTCTCTATCTTCTGCCCCTTCCCCAGCTCATGAGTGTGCTCTCTTGAAAGAAAAAAAGAAAATCTCCAAAAATAAAAAGCCAGAAGAATAACAGTAAAACTTATGTGTATATCATTTACTTTCATTAATGGTACCTGTGGTTTTCTGTCCTTGTTCTCAAGGCACCTTTGTATTTCAACAATTGATAAGTGTATGAACACTGTTTTTAATTTAGCTCTTAGGCCCGTAGAACAATATTGTGACAAATTTTCTTTCTGCCCACTTGGTTTCCCTTGTCATGATGTTTGAAACAAGCCTAGAGTGAAATTGCTGAGAAGTTACCGGGTATCATCCGGGATTAATCTGTAGCATCTTGGACTCACATCAGGGGTGGTGCACCCTGGTAGTTGGAGGCCCCAGAAAAAGTGTGGGAGTGTGTGAGGGGCACCTAGCCGCTCAGTTGGTCAAGTGTGCAACTCCTGATTCTGGGGTTATAAGTTGGAGTCCCATGTTGGGTGTAGAGATTACTTAAAAAAAATATTAAAACCTTAAAAAATAATTTGCTAGTGTTTCTTTTCTTTTTTCCTTTTTCCTTTAAAAGATTTTATGTATTTATTTGAGAAAGAGAACGAGAGAGAACATAAGCAGGGGGAGGGACAGAGGTAGAGGGAGAAGCAGACTTCCCGCTGAGCAGGGACTCCCCCGATGTGAGACTTGATCCCAGAACCCTGATATCATGACCTGAGCTGAAGGTAGACACTTAACCAACTGAGCCACCCAGGTGGTCTTTTTCTTTTCTTTTCTTTTCTTTTCTTTTCTTTTCTTTTCTTTTCTTTTCTTTTCTTTTCTTCTTTTTTTCTTAATACAGAAAAGTTTAAAGAAGAAAACCAAAATGCCCTATAATCTTACCATCCATATAGTTCATGTTACCCTTTAAAAAATGGGTAATACATGCTTCTGGTAAGAGAATTCAGTTGGTACAGAAAGTTATAAACTAAAATATGAGCTTCATGCCCATCCTATTTTTCTCTAAAAATAATACCCCATTAAGTGTAATATGTCCTTAGAGAAAAACTGTTCAAATACCAAAATATATAATAATTGATATAAATCCTTGAAAATATTTATACAAAAAGCAGTTTAGTACATTACTTTGTAGCTTGGTTTTTCACTTAGTAGATCTTGAAGAAATTTCTAAATTAGCAATATCTTACTCATTTTCAGAAGTCAGTTTATGTATCTTTCATTATGTTTGTGTAGGTGTATTATGTATTTAATGAGTTCCTTACTGATAACCATTTATTTATTTTTAAAGATTTATTTATTTGAGGGAGAGAGAGAGAGCAGGAGTGGAGCGGGGAGGGGCAGAGGGAGAGAAACTCAAGCAGACTCCGCACTGCGCACAGAGCCTGATGCAGGGTTCAGTCTCAGGACCCCGAGGTCATGATCTGAGCCAAAAACAAGAGTTGGATGTTTAAATGCGCACCCAAGACGCCCCCAGGTTTTATTTTTAAGTAATCTCTGCACCTAACCTGGGCTCGAGCTTACAACCCTGAGGTCAAGTTTTGTACGCTCCACCAACGGAGCAGCCAGGCGCCCCATGAAATGTTACATTTTTTTGATTACATATGTCCTTTCCTTCCTAGACTGACAGTTTTTGGCCCTATTTCTGCCTTAGGAGACTGGAAGTAGCTGTATCTTCTCAACCTTGGCACTACTGACATTTTAGCCTGGATAATTCTAGTTACAGGAGGCTTGGCCTGGGCACTGTAGGATGCTTACTGGTGTCTCTCGACTCTGACCCCCAGCTGGATGCCAGTAGCAATCGCCTTTCCCAGGAGTAACAATGCAGATGATCTTCAGACGTTGCCCCATGACCCCTGGAAGTGCAAAACTGCCTGTGGCTGAGAGCCATCGATACAGAGAAGCATTGCAGGTCCACACAGATGGCTGCTGGTGCCTTTCTCCTTGCCTAGGAGCTGCTGAAGTCAGATGCCAGGGTTGTGTTCCTCCATATCTTGGATTTTGAATGGATGCAAAAGGACGGGGAGCTTAGGGGATGGTTACAGGGGTGTCTCATAGAGTCCAAGGAGTGAGTGCAGTGAAGCTTTGTGAGAAACTGCCTTGGTAGCTGTCAGAAACCAGAGCAGCCCTGTATACATTCCCTTGTACAATCAGCAAGTGTTCGTTGAATGCCTTCTGTTTGCTAGATACTGTGCTGGGCACTGGGTATGTCATGTTGGAAAAAGGAGATGCTCCTTACCACTTCATGGAACTTGAGGTTTAGGGGTGACACAGCAAATCTGTGTGTGCATGTGTATAATTACCAATAGTATACATGCTGTTGAAGGAAAAGGACCAGCTGTAAGAGTGTATTAAAGGGGCTTGATTTAGAATGGAAGTGGTAAAGAAGTAGTCCTTGAAGGCTTCTGAACCCCGAGTAGGCTTTTACTAGATCTAGGGAAGGGACTGATGAGTGTTCGAAGCATACATATGTAGGGTCGCAGGATGTCAAGGCGGGAAACATTCAGTTCTTCATGGAACCGAAAAGATGCCAATGCGATCAGGGGTGATTTAGGGGTGGAGAGGTAGTCCTGGGCTAGATAATGTGGGGCCTTATAGGTAAGGAGTTGGGATGGCATTCAGAGTGAGTGGGAAGCTGTGCAAGGATCATAAGCAGGCGAGTGACACCATCTGATACTTCCCAGCTAAGAATTCTGACTGCTATGCAGAGTATGTGTTGGAGGGAGGCAAGAAAGGAATTCAGGAGTCCTTTGGAGGTGATGTGGTAGTGTTGCTGGGTGATAGTGACATCAGGTTGATGACAGTGGTGATAGAGGGAAGGATAATGACATCAGGTTGATGACAACGGTGATAGAGGGAAATAGACATATCCCAAAGGAATTTTGATGGTAGTATTCACAAAAATCAGTAACAATTTGAGTGTGGATGGTAAAGAGGGGATGATGTTCCCAGTGACTTCCAGAATTCTGGGTTGAATGATGGGTTCAGTTGCCACTGTTGAAATGAGGATGACGGGTGTGGGGCGTCTGTGGGTGAGAACACAGAAAAGTAAGAGGTCAGCTTGACATACATTAAGTTTGAGATGCCCATGAAATATCCTGTTAGGTCAAGGAGATAATACTGCATACACTCTGGTGTTGGAAATATGACTCTGCTGCCCAGAGGAGAGGGGAGATGGGAGAGTAAAGGTTGAGAATTGTGAGCATGTAGATGCTAATGTTGTCTGGGAGGAGTGTATCTTGATGAGGGAATTGGATCCAGGGCTGAGCCCCCAGGAAATCTAGCATGTGGTGGTTGAGTAGGAGAGGAGCTGTAGGCAAAGAAAACAAAAATGCTTGAGAAGTGGGAAGCAGATCATTAGGCGTGATGTCATAGAAACCACACATTGTTTCCAAGGGCAGGTGGGAAAGGATTATGGTCAGCTGTGTCTACTGCTCTGAGAGTCCTAGGAAGGTGGCTTTCTTGGTGCCTCCTCCGGAGATAAACTTTTAAGAGCTCCGATTCCTTATATGCTAGCAAGAAAGGCTTTTACCCACCAGTGGAGAGTGGGGCCTGGGCAGGGAAAGGATCTTAAGAAAACTTGTAACCTGTTGGTTGAGGGTAGCTTTCTTAACTTTCTCTATAAGAAACGTGGCCCAGAAAAACTCTCTAAGTGTAAGCTGTCAGTACAGCTGACCCACGTTCAGCTCGAAGGGACCGTGCTGTCTATAGCAGCAAGATGCAAACATGAACGCTGGTCTCACACTCTCTACTGTTACTCTCTCCCTTAGTGGTAAGATGTTGCTGTCTGCTTCATAAATCAGTACTGCTTCAAAGCGCTGCGGATTTGTGTAATTAATATCTCCTGTTCACCGGATATGAACATCAGGATTTGGAAATTTACATTTGGAGTGTTTGAGCAACTCTTCTGGGCATCTGTCTGTCTGTCTCTCTCTCTTTTTTCTTAATTCTTCCCTTTGCCTCATCTTAAATCTGAGCAAAGATACTCGTTTTGTTAGTAGTGCCAGGAAGCAGGCAGTTTCCATGGCAACCGACAGACCGGGTTTACTGTGGAAATTTCCGGAATTAACAGAGCTGCATTGCAGAAAGATGCATAAAGCAGTATTCATCTAGAGATCCCAACAGTACGGACAGAGAAGAACAGTTGCAGTGGTGTGCAGGGTATGTTATGTGTTCTGTTTATTTTTCTGTCTAAAGAGGATTGCGAGTTACATATATAGATATATGCTGAGGAGAGCATAGAGCAGCCTGAGGCATGTTTGCTGTATGCTGGCTTGATGAAATCGAGGGTGCTTAGGGGAAAAGGAGGAATAAATAATTTGGAGAGAAAGACATGTTTGATAGCATTGGGAAGAAATCAAGAGTAGGATAAATGAAGAAGAATGTGGTAATGAAAGAAGGGGAGAAAACACACATCAAGCTAATTAGATAATAGAAGGTTCTGGGCACAAGGAGACATTTATCAAAGGAAGATCTGTAGGCACTGGCAGGGTTGGGGAATCAGGTTCTCATGTCCAGGAAGAGGAAATGGGCTAAGGTAATTAGCTGTTACTTGCTAAAGGATACGTAGATGGGAAGGTTGCCTAAGGCTTCGAGCTTTGCTGCCTCTTAGTATATTTATTTGCCGGCGAGGTGAGAGAGCCACAGTGGGTTATCAGACCCCTGTTTCCACTGCCTGTTGATTTGTGTGTTGTGTATGTCAGGGGGTGGGTGAGTGGGGGTTAAGAAAAAGCCAGAGATGGGTCTCGAGATTAAATTCTAGAAATAAAGCTATCAGATTTGGGTACATGACTGGAATTTCTTTTCTCCCAGAGAATATTGTAAATTTGAAAGAGGAAGGATACGAAAAATCAATAGGTATGACGTAGATCATTTTAACGATAGATGTCACTTAGATCATGTAGGACTCAAACCGCAGCTCGGGAGTCAAATGTGGCCTGCTGCTGGGTTTTGTAAATAAAGTTTTATTGGACCATAGCCACACCTGTTTGGTTGTGTAGTTGCTACAGAGCCTGGCTGGCAAAGCCTAAAATACTTACTATCTGCTTCTTTACAGAAGAAGTTCGATGACTCGTGGTTTAAATGGTGTATTGGATTCCTGCGGCTGCTGTAACAAATTATCACAGATTTAGTGGCTTAAAACAACAGAAATGTATTCTCTTGTAGTTTCGGAGGCCAAAAGTCTGAAATCAGGGTGTTGGCAGGATGAGGCCTCTTCCAAAGGCTCTGAGGAGGATCCTTCCTTCCCTTCCAGCTCCGGTGTCTCCTGGCTCTTCTTGGGTTGTCGTAGCATGACTCCACTCACTGCCTCTGTCTCGCTTGGCTTTCTTCCCTGCATCTCCCTGTGTCTTGCTGTGTCTCTGTCTCCTTTTCTGTCTCTTGCAAGGATGCTTGCTGTTATATTTAGGGCCCAGCTGAATCCAGGATGACCTTTTCTCAAGAATCTCAATTATATCTGTAAAGACAAGGTCACCTTCTGAGGTTCCAAATGGACAAATCTGTTGTTGGGGAGGAGGGGCGCGGATGGGGTCCCAGTTCAGCCCAGTGCATGTGGTGTTGAAGAATTGGGTTTTGGCTTCTCAGACCATGTTCTGTGTCAAGAGTAGCTGCTAGCTCCTGGCCGGTGTCCTTTGGAAACCTATGGAGCATATGCTCAAGTAGACTTGACCTGCTGGAGAGGAGGTTACACTCACTTTCCAAGGACAGGGTGGGACAGACGCAGTTAAAATCAGAGCAGACAGCCTCGGGGATGTGGGGATGTGAGCACAAGTAGCAGGTTAGAGGTCGTTGTCCCAGGGTATCACAGGAGGAAAAGTACCAGAATATTCATGGGAAACTGAGAAAGGGCAGGGTCTGATGCCTCAGACCAGTCTCTCCTCGGCTCCCACCCCCAAAGAACAACACAGGGATTTGGCATTCTAAAGAAAGACAGAGTTTTGAGGAAAGAGACTCTTGTCTAGATTAGGGCAGTGGGGAATACACGTGTGTTTCAGAATCAGCAAACTTCGTAAGCTGTGCAGGAGTGGTGGCGCAGGACGTGCGCAGCCGCAGACAGGTCTGGGAATCTGAGACTTGCCCCTGCGTGGAGGGGTCTGTGTCATGGTGGGACAGTACGAGCTGCTGGCCTGGGCAGGAGGCGTCTGTGCTCTTCTCCTCCTGTGACTGAGGCAGTAGGCATCCGTCCTGGTTTCCCTGGGCTGCTTCCTTCAGCACACCGGGGTGTGTTTGGGAATGCTGGAGAAGTGTTCATGCCATGGTGAAGAATCAGGTGGTAGAGGAGGGTCTACTGCATCTTCCAGCGTAGATGCAGACCTGCAGGGAAAACCCCTATATGCTGTCCTATTGTCCATAGCCTCACCTGTGCCCCTTAGGAGGAAACCTCTCACGCAGACTCTGGGGGGATAATTCTCTGAAGAGTCAAGCAAAGATGGCTACAAGTGGGTCCCCATTAGGGTTCACCAGGAATAAGCAGCGCCAAACCAGCCTAAGACACATTTAAAAAACAATGGCGGGAACAAAAAACCCAAAACACTGCTGGGACTGTAGGTCAGGACTTGGCCGTGGACTGGGTGTTTGTTGATCTCATCATCCGTGGGTACTGAGGAGGAACACTGGGCCCAATCCAGGGTTTTCAGGCGGAGTTCCCTGGAGGATAAGCCTGGATGAAGTCTTTATTTCTTTTCTGATTGCTTCCTGTTCGTCTCTCACTGTGTGCGTCTTAAACACCAAATTGAAATGTCCAGAAGCTGTGGGGATGAAAGTTTTCTTCTTTTCCCCTTTCACAGAATATTTTGCTTATGAACTACCACACATGTTAAATTATATGCTTCAGCTTAGATAACTTCATAGAAAGATTCAAATTCAACTGCAGTTAGATTTTAACTTGTATTTTTCTCTTGGCATCTAGAGTACACACAAGGAAATAGAATGAGTTAAGGTTTAAAGCATAGACTGGTATTAAATTAAACTGGTTTGATCATGGTTCATCTAAGCTAAAACTTAGGCATTGTAAGAGGTTCAGAAATACCCTTGGTTTCAGGTAGGTATATTATATAAAATAGCACGTGTTCCTAAGTGTGTCTGTTAATAAAATTTATTTCTATAAAATCATCTTTTCTCATTGACTCGTTTGGATAAATGTCCACCCCCCCCCCCCGAATAATAAAAGTAAGCTTGAGAATGATTCATAGTTAGGTGTTTAAAAGATAATTCAGAAGCTGCAGGTTGGGAATGGAAAGTAGTTAAGACTCTTGCTTCTTACTTGCTTCAGGGACTAAAGTTCTGACTTTGTAAAAGCAATTTCAGATTTTTAGTACAAAATGATGTAGGAGGAGTAGTAGTATCCTGCTGAAATATTTATTAAGAAACAAGGACGAATATATGAAACCCAGAAAATAAGACAATTTGATGCTAAACCCTATATAGGATCTCTGTAGGAACAAAGAAAAATTTATAGAGGGTTTCTCTTAAGAGCATTTCTATAGACCGTGGGAAGAAAGGTGGCCTCTTCAGAGCCACTGGTTTCAAAGACAGAGCACCTTTACCCCTTGTCTGTCCTCCCCCTCACTGGTGACTACCAGAAAATAACCGTGGGACAGGATGGGAGGAGGGAGGCGGGATGGATGCAGGCACATTGTATTTGGGCAGGGTGGTCATTCCAATAAGTGTTGTGGGTGGGCAGAAGGGTCATAGTAATGATATAAACGAAGGATTGTGTTCTTATATTTGCTCCTCTCAGTTGAAGAATACGGTATTAGAGAACAAGGAGATCACGAAAGGAGAATTTGCCTTTGGAGCAGTGCATTCTCTGATTGGTAGTAAGCTGAGCCCCGGGGGCCTAGAACTATAGACATGGTTTGAACTATAGATACGTGACAGACAAATAATTCCCTTTCACACAAGGAGAGTGAGGCCCAAAGACATTCTCTTTCTCTTTTTCTTTCTCTTTCCTATCACTTTTGTTGAGGTATAATGGACATACAATTACCTGTGCATAGTTGAAGTGTACTGTTGGCTAAGTTTTGATGTGCACACACCTGTGAAACCACCGCTGCGGGCAAGGTGGCAGACCTACCCATCACCCAAAGATTCCTTCTACCCTGCTATAGCTTTGCCTTCCAGACATTTGCTTTGTTCTTGTTTTTGTTTTTGTTTTGCATGTTCCACGTTGGTTTAATGTATTCTCTCTTTCCTTTAGTGTCTCGAACACTCAGAATACAGTAATCAACACAGTTTCGATATCCTTGTCTCCCAGTTCTAGCATCCCTGTCATTTCTGAATCAGTTAGAACTGAGCGACTTTTCTCTTCAGTTTGGGGCATGTTACTTTGCTTCTCTGCATACTGGGTGAATTTTAGATTGCAGCCAGATGTTGGGTGCCGGATGGTTTTGCATTCCTTTTTTTTTTTTTTTTTTAAGATTTTTATGTATTTGAGAGAGAGAGAGGGAGCATGAACAGGGGGAGGGGCATAGAGAGAAGGAGAAGCTGACTCCCCACTGAGCAGGGAGCCCCAAGTGGGGTTTGATCCCAGGACCCTGAGATCATGACCTGAGCCGAAGGCAGACACTTGACTGACTGAGCCACCTGGGTGCCCCTGTTTTTGCATCCCTAGAAATATTTTAAAGCTTTGTCCTTCAGTTAAATTAATTGGAAATAGTTGGATCCTTTGGGTCTTGCATTTTAGCTTTGGTGGGTGTTCTGAGTGCTCCTCCAGCCTGGGTATTTCCCCTCTAATCCTTCTGGATGGTTCTTCCCTGACCTGTATGGTTTCTTTGTAAGAGTGCGAGAACTTTGCAGGAACCCCAAGGAGGGTTCTGCACATATCTGTGGGGTTCTCTTGTGCAGCTCTCTCTTATCTGGTACTCTACCTCTCGGACTCTAGCTACCTTGGTCTCCTCAGGTGCCCAGAGCCACCTCCCCAACATAGGAGAACTGCCAGGATCTCCCTGACCCCCATCACAGTCTGTGGGCCCTTCCAGACAGGAAGCTGGGGCAGTTACAGGGCTCCCCTTGTGTGTTTCCTGACTGTTGGCTGTCGGCGTTCACTGCTCTTTGTTGTCTGGTGTCCAGTGTCTTCACGACCGTCTCGTATTCTGTCTGTTTTTTGTAGTTGTTCCCAGCGTGAGAGGAGGTCTGTGTGCTGATGCTGTGCAGTAGCCCAAGCCCAAGTGCCACACGGATCCTCCTTGTGAGATGGGAGCGGGAATTAGGGAACTCGGGAGCCATAGCCTCATGACTTTGAGAAAGAGCATCTCTGAATGTGATATTTTGCAGCATTCCTAATACAGTAGAAGACATCATGGTGTTTATAAAAAAGCATTGGCAGATTGTGCAGAAGTGGATAAATGGGGAACAGGATTACTGATAGGAGGATAGAGGAGAAAAGATGATTGCCAGGAAACTGGAAACGCAGCGGTGGCATGAAGTCTCTATCACACGCGGAAGCGAACGTAAATGATACTGCGTGACCGCAGAAGAGAAGAATGGAACAGAGTAATAGATTTGAAAGTATACACATTTTTGAATTTTCTAAAAAAGATTTTATTTATTTCAGAGGGAGAGAGTGCTGCATGTGTGCACGTGGTGCGGGGAGGACAGTGGGTAAGGGGCAGATAGAGAGAGAATCTCAAGCAGACTCTGGGTGCACACCCAATGCTGGGCTTGATCTCGTGACCCTAAGATCATGACCTGAGCTGAAATCAAGAGGCCAGTGCTCAACCAACTGAGCCATCCAGGCGCTCTCTAATTTTTTACATGTTTAAATTCATAAATAGAATGGGGAGGTGGGCAGCACCCTGGAGAAATATTTACAATGCAGGACCAAGAGTCAGTCTATCTGTTAATAAAGGACTTCTGTCCGAAGCAACAACGGCAAGTGCTGGGCAAGGAGGACTGGGGGTGTTCCCTCAGGCAGTTAACCCACGAAGAGCCACGTGTTCACGGGATGGCGAGAGACGTCCGACTCTAAGGGTAAGAAATCAGAATGCCACTTTAAAGAGTGATGTCACCCTTCTCGCCTTTCAGGTCAGCGTGAGGGAGAAGGTGCATGGCCTGGGCCCTGTGGGCACCCACAGCCAGTGCCCTGACTCGGGCCAACCGGCCGTGCAACATGGCAGTAACTGTGTGGACCAGGTCATGGCTAATAGGTCAGAAACAGACTAGGTGATGTCTGTCAGGCAATAGGCGTGAGATCTCATTTTGTGCCAGAAAGATACAGAGGGTATATATGCTGAGCTGTTGAGAGCAGTTTGTTCTGGATTATGATTGAGTTTTCTGTTTTTCCTTTTTAGTTTGTGTGGCTTTAGTCTGTGTGACATTGTCTGCTGGGAAAAAGAGGTTTGAGTACTTGTCCTGTTTATGAATTAGCGTAGCCGAACACTGGGTTTAGCAGAGAGGGGGTGGAGGGTGTGGCTAGAGCTGCCCCAGGTAACCTTGGCTGTGTCAGCTGTGACTCTTCAGAAAATAGGTCCACCCACTTGTGTGCAAACCCCTGGGCAGCTTTATTTACATAGAAATTTACATACATATTTATTATTTACATAGAAATAAGCTTTTCTCGATGACCAGTCTGATGAGTGCTCTGAACATTATGTCACAGTGTTTTGTTTTTTTTGGGGGGAGGACTCTACGGGATTTCAGAAATTTATAAATTAGTCTGGGTCAGTGAAAGGATGACAGCTAAAACACAGTGGCTCCGAGTCAGTGTTCGCTAAGGAGTAACAGGACACATGGGTCATTTCTCTTCAGAGGATTGGCCATCAGAGAGGGTACAGAAAGGACTTCCATGCTGACACGTGGGCTCAGAAATTACAGTTTTGGGGTTTTCTTTTTTATAAGTTTTTTTTTTAAAGATTTTATTTATTTATTAGACAGAGATCACAAGTAGGCAGAAAGGCAGGCAGAGAGAGGGAAGCAGGCTCCCCACTGAGCAGAGAGCCCGATGCGGGGCTCCATCCCAGGACCCTGAGACCATGACCTGAGCCAAAGGTAGAGGCTTAACACACTGAGCCACCCAGGTGCCCTCCTCTTTTAAAAATAAATTTTATTTATTTTTTGGGTTTTCAGGTAACAAGATAATCCCCTGATTTCAAAAAGTAATTTGTTTATCGAATTATATTTTAATAAGGTCTATATTGCATAGATTCGACATTCTACCCATCATTTTGCATGTTTTGTAAAAAAAAAAAACCACACCTATTCCACTTACTTGCCATGCCCGTAGCATCTGTGTCCGTTGTTTCTTTGTGTATGTTGTTGCACACAACATACACAAAAGATTAGGTATGGGATTTAGATGGGCCATAAGAAATCAGGGATACCAGAACTAAGGATTTTATTCCTGTTTTTGTCCTGTTTGTAACTGGCCTGTGGGTCTGAAGCCTGTCGGCATCATTGGCCCTCAGCCATGAATTGCTCATAGCACTTCCCAGTCATCGTGATGACCAAACTCTGGCCTGTTCCCTCCCTCCCCACTACTTGGGGATGCTGGATACCTCCTTCGTTGACAGTTCCTGGGAAGTATAATGGTGTTACAGACTGTATTAAGTGGAAATGAGTTAGTTTTCATATAAACAACGTGAAGACAAATGACGGCTTAAATAAGACAGTTTATTTCTTTCTGTAGATGCAGTCTGGAGGTAGGCAGGCCTAGGCTTGGTGTAATGACTTCATGGTCTTCAGAGTCTAGAGATCTTCAATATTTTGCTTCCTCATTCTCAGTATATGATTTTCCTTCTCAGGGGCCTTGAGGGTGGCTGGAACTCCAGTCATCACCAACATTCCAGGCAACAAGGAGAAGGGGGGAAAGAAAAAAAGAAGGAAAAAAAAAAAAAAAAGACCTTCCTTCCAGCTGAGTCAGCTCCTTTTAAATACCCCATTTATATTACTGCTTCTTACTACAAGGAAGTTTGATTCTTTGTCAGCTTGACCCATCATAACAAACTACAGATTGGGTGGCTTAAACAATAGAAATTCATACACAGTGGTTCTGGAAGCTGGGAAGATCAGGGTGCTGACATGGTGGGTTTCATTCTGAGGATTCTTCTCTTGGCTTGTAGGTGCCGCCATCTTGGTAGGTGCTCACGTGACCTTTGTGTAAGTCTGAGGGTGGAGGAGAGACTCCACTGGGAACAGCTGTGTGGTGTCCTTCTTCTAGGACACTAATCCTGTATCAAATCAGGGCTCCATCCTTATGACCTCATTTAACCTTAATTACCTCCTCAGAGGCCCTGTCTCCAGTAGTCACTTTGGGGGTTAAGGCTTTGATGTGAATTTTGGTGGGAGGGGTGAGGGCTCAGGCACAGTTCATTCCATAGCAGCTGGGAAGTACAGTGTGTTAGTTGCCCCAGCAAAGGATGATGACCTTATCAAGAAGACGAGGATGGGTGTTGGGTGGCAGCTGGCTCAGTTCCCCATTGGACCATCAGGTGCTTGAAGGTGGAACCCTATGGAGCATTCACTGAAGGCAGCTCAAGATACTCTATAAAATTATCCACAGAGAACTGGGAAAAGGAGAGAGATTTAGAAGTAATTGCTGATAAAACACAGCCCCTGGTCTCAAGAAAGATATCCCAGAGAGAAGTAAGAGTGTAGCTAATGGCAGTTTTACATTGCTGCTTGCTGGTCTTTACATTTTCCCAGTCTTCTTCATGAGTCTGTTTTCTGCTGTTCATATATTTTCTCTCTAGGCCTGCTATTTAGTTTAGGACAGAACTTGTGTCTTAGGACAGAAGTTGCCACCAGCAGACTGCACATAATCTCCTTGTTGCCCTTGAGCCCCTTGGTGAACTTTTTTAGAAGTAGAATAAACCAGGACTTTGAAGTTACAGGTATAACTCAGGTCACGAAAGTGTCTTTTGTACTTCTGTGCACTTCTGCAAGGGGGCTGAAGGGAGTTGGTTGTAGGTTATTGGGTCATTGCAGAGCTCTGAAACTCATGGCACCTGGAAGCTCTTATGTCACATGGAAATCATTTATTCTCTCCAAACTCTAGAATTTGTATGATTGGATTTCGTTTTCTTATTGTCCAATACTTTGTTAACATTTTTGAAAATTTGGGGTTTTGGTTACATAGAGGTCTAGTAAAAAATGAAGAAGCCTCCTTTCGATTTGTGTTTGACATCAGTTGGGAGAGATGTAGTAACCAGATATAGGGAGATGACAAGATTTTCATTTTTTTTTTTTAAAGTATTTATGTATTTATTAGAGAGAGAGAGAGAGCGCACACTCATATAAGCGTGGGGCTGGGTGGGGGAACAGGGAGAGAATCCAAGGCAGACTCCTACCTGCGGTGGAGCCCAAGGCATTATGACCTGAACGTGAGCCAAAGCCAAGTCAACCGAACCAAGATCCATTGTATTCTTGATAAAATTGGAAATGTAGCTCAGGATTTCAGGCCAGAATATTTCGCTAACTCCTCCTGGCCTCAACATAATTAGACTTACCATCCCTTCCTTGGCAGCCTCTTATAAAAGGCATGACAGAGGGACAGCCAGAGCATCTGTACCCTCTCTGCAGGACATCTAGCCTCAAAAGAGAAGACTTGAACCGAGCGCGTTCAGTTTCTTCTTTCATATTCACTGGTCAGGCAGTAAGGACTCAGGTGAGAGACCCGATCCCTCTCTGTGGAAAGATGACGCATGGGGGAGACAAGTGTCCCCTTAAGCTCTAAAGAGGAGAGGTAAGCTCTAAAATCTTTCTTTCTTTCTTTCTTTTTTTTTTTCCCAGTCATTCAGGTGGCATCCCTTTACAAAGGCAGGGAATAGAGTCTTTTGAAAAGGAACGTGGACATACTAGCTGCAGGGGACATGGACCCAGCCTGTTTACGTTAATCAGCGCCTCTGCTAGTAAGACGCAGTGTGTCCATGAGTTGATTTTCCAAATTTGACTCCAATCCATTAATAAAGTTGCTTGTGTCTGGTTTTTTAAGATTTAATCCTTTCTGTTGGTGTCTGTAGAGTTCACCCAAGTTTATTACTGCCCTGAAAGTTCTACTTACCTTTCTATGAGAGAAAATATTTGAATGGTGACATCAGTTGCATCTGAACAGCTTCCCAGGTGCTAGTCTCCATCCCCCAATGCTGCTGTTGGAAATACTGTGTTCATCAGAGGTGCCCTTGCAATCAGACTTGTGATCTGTGGGCATTAAAAGAATTAAGTGTATAGCTAACTTTTAAACTAGAATGTGTATCATTTGATAGTCTAATTCCAAGTCCAATTATGACAAAATCCATTCTAACTTGTTTTCATATTAAAGACCTCTAAATCCAGAGGAGAATGTTACCAACTTACTTAAGGACTTTTCTGTATACGTGGTTAGATATGGGGCTGGGAATTGCTCCTGTGTGAGATTTGAGCGAGTTTGAGACTTGAAACCTCAGTCCCTTGCTTGTTTCTTGAATAGAGCCCAACAGAGGGAATGGGGAGATGTCTGGGTTAGGAATTGCTCATGTGGAACACTTAAGAAACGTTTTAGAAGGACAAATGAAAGAGTAAATATAAGGTCTTAGGCTGAACTTAGTTACGGATGAGGCAGAGGCATTGGAGGTAACTTATAGGTTAGTGGAGTTGAACTGAGCTAATTTTCAGGTAAGAAATTAATAATGAAATCTGGGAATTTTTGACCCTTTCTAGTAGAAGTAGCACTTAAATCCTACTTGACACATTGGCCCCAAGATAAAAAAACTACAGCCAAGGTTTTGAACACTTAGTACAGTTGCCTCAGTGGTTGACTACTCTAATGTAATGGTAAACGGTCAGGTCAGACTGCATCTCTGTCCAGTCCTTCTTTGGAAGCCACTGGGATTAGACTAATTCTTAAAACAATGACTGTGAAATTGGATTCGATTTCACAGGAAAGATCTCCAGCCTGCTGGAAGTGGAGACTCCATGAGCTAGACTCCATCATGCTTCATGATGGCATAACCATAGCATGTTTTTCTGTGACTTTCACAACTTTTTCTGTTAAATGAGAAGATGGACTCGGGAATAGCCTCGTTCTGCTGTTCATTTTTTTGTTTCAGCAGCTTTACTGAGATATAATTTACGTACCATACAATCTACCCCTTACACTATACAGTTCAATTACTTTTCCTATGTTCAGAGTTGTGCGTCTGTCACCTTACTCAGTTTTTGAACATTTACATTAGCCCAGGAAGATAACTCACTTCCCTTAGCTGTCAGTTTGTTCGCTTCAAAAAAAAAAAAAAGGACCTCATCCAGAAACTACGCAGCCCATTACAATAAGCCAAGCTATTCGAAGAGATATTCCGTGATTCTAAAAATTGATCTTGCAGCAATAGTTAATATTACAACTTGTTATTCCGTGGTTTGTATGGTAGTGAAATGCTTCATATCTCAGGAAGGCTAGCAACAGACGCTATCTAACGCAACGTATTCATGGCAGTGACATCCTTTGCCATATTCTGTTGGCTAGAAACAGGTTGCAGGTCTTGTCCACACTCAGAGAGAGGAGCTTACACAGAGCTGTGAACCCCAAGGAAATGCAGCTCACGGGGAGCACCTTAAAGCCCATCTGCCACGCCCCAGGAATTAGTGAATAATGTGAAAATGTTGCTTCCAGTTTGCACGGAACTTAAACTTTTTTCAGCTACCCTCACTAATTGGCTGGTGCTGTCTGTTTCACCAGTGATTAAACTGAGTCACAGAGATGGTGTTTACATGCTAGTGATCATAGAACAATAATTATTGCAAATGAACTCCTTTGTGTTAGGATATTTCTACATCATGAAAAAGATTGCTAAGAAAATTAGTCACTAGGGTCGACTGGTGAAAGTATGTTGTAAACAGAAAATAACTTGTGTGAAAACAGCTGGTATTACGACTTACTGTACCTGGGAATCCGGCAGTCGGAGTGCCGGCTTACTACCTGGTTATTTGAACAAAGTATATAAGTCTTTGAGCTATGACCTTGAATCATGGTTACTATTAATACTAGTAAAGACAGCAATTCTGGGGAAATGATTTTGAAATTCTGGATATTTTGAGAGCCTTAAAAGTAGCTACAAAAAACAGTTCTGCTAAACTGAGAAGACATATCTAAATTTTGGAAGAAGAAAAATAAATAACCAAGCATGTAAATTTTTCTTGCTTGTATTACTGGATCAGTTTTTTTTTTTTAATTTTTTGAACTTTGTATTTTTTATTAACATATAATGTAATATTAGTCCCAGGGGTACAGGTCTGTGAATTGTCAGGCTTACACACCTCACAGCACTCAGCATAGTACATACCCTCCCCAATGTCCATAACCCAGCCACCCTCTCCTTCTTCCCTTCCCCCCGGCAACTCTCAGTTGTTTTGTGAGATTAAGAGTCTCTTACGGTTTGTCTCCCTCCCGATCCCATCTTGTTTCATTTTTTCCTTGCCTACCCCCCAAACCCCCCACCTTGCCTCTCAGCTTCCTCACATCAGGGAGGTCATATGATAATTGTCTTTCTCTGATTGACTTATTTCGCTCAGCATAATACCCTCTAGTTCCATCCCCGTCATTGCAAAAGGCAAGATTTCATTTCTTTTGATGGCTGCATAGTATTCTATTGTGTGTGTGTGTGTGTGTATCACATCTTTATCCATTCATCTGTTGATGGACATCTAGGTTCTTTCCTAATAGGCTATTGTGGACGTTGCTGCTATAAAATTCGGGTACGTGTTCCCCTTCGGATCACTACATTTGTATCTTTAGGGTAAATATTCAGTTTTCACACTCTAGTTTGATACAGTTCACTCCTACACATTGGTGTCGTGGGGCAGGGTAGGGGCGGGAGGGGGACGGGAGGACAGAGAGAGGGATGAGATTGTTTTTATGTCTTTCGTTGGATTTGCTTTTTTACAAAGCATGGTTACAAGTTAATGTGTTGATCTCCAGGTTGGAATTTTGGAGATGGTTTTTTAATTTAATGAAAATCCATAATGAGATTTTTGTCCACGCATCATTTGGTTTTCATCTCATTGCTCTATCTAGGTTGAAGGGTTCAGAGTTGATTGGTACATGACAGTTTTTCTCTTGGAGGCAGCTGGCCATTCATTTGACTACCCCCTACCTTAGCGTGGCATGAGCAGGAATACGGCAGTATGTAGGGTCCTATTTCCCAAACTTTGCCAAAATCACCTGGGGATCTTTAAGAATACTGTTTTTGTTTTTTTTGTTTTGTTTTGTTTTTTTATTCCTGCCCCCAGATACTCTAATTTAATTGCTATGAGATGATACCTGGGCATCTGCATTTTAAGAATCACACTAGGTAATTCTAATATGCAACCAAGTTCAGGAGCGGCTGTCCTTAGAATGGAGGGCCTGGGGTTATTATTATCAGGTAAGGTAGGATAAGAACTGTTCGGAAATGAGGTTCGTAGCTCTTGGGATTTTGCACTTGGTAACACAGTTTTGCACAGTTTGGAAAAGATCTTGTATTTGGAAATGAAAACTGGTCTACAGAATTACTTCCTTCAATAACTGGAAACTTGGTTTTCTGAATCACATTAAAGCTGTGTTTATTGACTCCCTGAGTTTAGGCCTTTCTTAATGAGTTCAGTGTGTAAAAAACCAAGACGACATAAACAAAACAACTTCAAAAACCTGGAGGTCAGAGGGTGTTAGCAGCTTGAAAAACATTTTCCCACGCATTCATCAGTGCTAGCTATAAGAAAAAAGTCAAAACCTATTTAAAATGTGGAAAAATTGCTTCCCAATATTTTAACAGAGAGAGACTGAGAACACACAGCATTGAATCATCAGGAAAACTGAAGATCTCCCCTGAGCAGCACTGGGATTTCACTGCGGAGGACTTGAAAGACCTTGGAGAAATTGGACGAGGAGCTTATGGTTCTGTCAACAAAATGGTCCACAAACCAAGTGGGCAAATAATGGCAGTTAAAGTAGGTGATGCCCGTCATTCTTTTTGGCACTTTCCTCCATTAGGTGCGATTTCTGGGTGCAGTGCTATCCCTATTGTTCTGTTCTTGCTTGTGTGGTAAACACGGGTGTTTGTAAGAGTGTTTCTCCAAATCCTCTGAGGGTGTTTTGTGCAATGGTTGTCCTGTCGGTGGCACGTTTGCTATTGCCCCGGAAACGCGAGTGTATGAAGTGCGCATGTTCACTGCACTTTTGGCGTGATGCATTAACGTGTTTTAAACTTCAGGCCCTTCCACTGCCAAGGTGAGTTCAGGCCGGGTGGCTGCACCCCTGGGAGCAGGGCAGTGCTGCACTGAGCCAGGCGGGGAGCTGGAAGAAGAGGCAGTGCACTGGGTTGGGCAAGGTGCGGGGCTAGGGCTAACAGCAGTCTTACTGAAGGTTTCCTGGAAACCACGCACATGCTGTTGCCACTAACCTCAACCTTACTCGGCCCTGACCGGCTCGGCTCCTGTTTGTTTATTTCGTCTCCATCAGTACTGCCCTGTTCCCCGGTTGGAAAGTTGTATCGACTTGCATACCTTGTGATAATGCTGTCTCCTCCTGTCCTTACTGTGAGTGCCATGCCACGTAATATGTTTGTTTAAAAAAAAAAAAAAAAGAAAAGAAAGAAAGTCAAGAATGGCCAGAAATGGAGATCAGCCCGTAGACTGTACCTGGCAGGCTGATGGGGGTACCTGTTACAAATGGATGGTCTCCATCCGACGCCCGTGGGCCCATGTAGCTGTAATGTGTTTCATCTGTTTGTTTAGATGCTGAACAGACGTTTGCTGTGTGTAAGATGTTACGGGAACATCGACAGTGTTGGGGGTGGGAGTTTAAAAAGAAAAAGGACAAATGAGATACAACCATTCCCTTGTCCAACTTAAAGTCCACAGGGGAACCAGTAACACCTCAGTTTACATAATTGACAGTCTGAGCTAGTCAGCTTCCTGTCAGCGCCCTATCGGGAGAGTTTGTCACAGTGACCTGACAGGGGAGGAGCCTCAGTTTCGTAACTGACTTTGGGAGTGGATTTGTATCGCATTAATGTGAAATGCTATCTGTGCTGAAGTTTATTGTGAGCAAAATGTTCCTCTCTTTTTGCCTCTGTCATTGTTGAGCATTTCTGTTTGTGGGGTCATATGAAACTGAAGGGAAATTAATGATGGGGAGGAAATTTTATGATGCTCCTTATGGGTTCTTAGCCTTGTTTTTTGGTCATAGTTCTTTTGCAATGTGCTGACACCTATAGGCTTTTTTCTTAGCATGACTCATACGGAGACAAGATTTTGCCTAGAACTGGGGGACCTCTACAGAAGCACAGGCTTAAGCCTCTGTTTTGCATTATCTGTTGAAATAAAATAGTGTTTTCCTTGCAGTGTGGAATGATTTCCCCATTTTTTATTTTATGCCACTGCAGTGTAAGTGGAAAGTCATTTTATTGGATGAGGATTGCATTGCCCTTATGTACTCTCTGCAGGTGATATCTGCTGTTCCTTGGCTGGGTCTTAAGGGAGAGCTAGCCTATATAACTAAAGTTCTAAACTTTCTTCCAGATACTAGGGAAAGGACTTGTAAATAATTATGTACTGCTTTTTTCAGTCTGTGTTCTCTGCTTTACTATGTAGATCAATATCGTAATCTTTTTTCGTTATCTGGATAGACTTGAGCCATGGTCAGTAGGTTTTCAAGGTAAAGAAGGAACGGACTTCATTGTGACTTGAACAAAGGTTTTTTTTTTTTTTTAAAGATTTTATTTATTTATTTGATAGAGAGATCACAAGTAGGCAGAGAGGCAGGCAGAGGGTGGGGGGGAAGCAAGCTCCCTGCTGAGCAGAAAGCCCAATGCGGGGCTCGATCCTAGGACCCTGAGATCATGACCTGAGCCAAAGGCAGAGGCTTTAACCCACTGAGCCACCCAGGTGCCCCAAGAAAAGTTTTTCTTAATTTGATTTGAACTCTGTAATGCTTACTTGAGTTTTGAAGGAATTTAAGGGCAAATATAGGAAATTGCTGACTTCTACTTGTAATCTGACCTTATTTTGAGAACCCTATTAGAATGCCTTTAAAATCCCAGCTGTTAAGAAGTACTTCTGAGGTGGTTGTAGGACCTACAGATTGGTAATGGTCACATCTGTACCTACCAGTTGATACTGTCTGTTTTGTCGATCCCCTGGAATTCTTGAGCCAGCGTCTTAGTTTAGCCTGGGGAGGGTGGTGACAGGACGGAGCCACTGACATGTTGGTGGGGCATAGCATTGGATTCCATGACATCGTATGATACTCAAAGAGGGTTTCTTCCTTAATACACATTAAGGTTTGATACCAATTTGATGATAGATGATGTCTACTATTTTTATTTTTTTAAAGATTTATTTATTTGAAAAAGAGAGACAGCACAAGTGACAGGGAGGGACAGAGGCCAAGGGAGAACCAGACTCCCGCTGAGCAGGGAGCCTGTTGAAGAACTTGATCTCAAGATCCTGGGATCATGACCTGAGCCAAAGGCAGACGCTTAACCTAGACTGAGCCACCCAGGCGCCCCTACAGTTTCTAAAGATGTGTCTTGTTGGTCTCTGAAAAAGCTTATCCTTTTGTCACACCTGAGAGTTTGTTCCTTTATCAGGTAGGCCCATGCACCAGATTGATAAGTACATACACACAGGCAGCGTGTGGTTAAGGACTCGAGTTGACATTTTCCGTGTAGACAGTTTGATGACTAAGCACCCACCGTGTTTAGCTTTGAGATAAGAACTATAGAGATTTAAAAGAATGGGAGGTAGTGGTTCACACTCCCGTGAGTTTTCCATTGTTGTTGGTAAAAGGAGGACGCACTTGAAGCTGTTCTATACCGGTGTTTTAATATACACTTTAATAGGGCAGGATTACTTGATTAAACATTAAGTTTATCTTAGAAATACATTATCCTTAAGATTTATTTGTAGTATCTGAACAAAAGTGAACTGTGGTATTAGGCTGATTTTCTTCTTCTTCCTCATTTTTAGTTTTGAGGGAGCCCTTCCCCAGTTTTATTTTGTCACATGGAAGAAATGCTTGAAAAGATGATTTGTTAGTTACCAGAAACAGTGATCTCCAAGACGTAACTTAAAAATCGGTTAAGATCTAATAAATCAGATTCAGCAAGGTAACACCCAGCATATGTAAGAGTTGTACTTAGACCAGTTTCATGACCATTGGCCTGAGGACAGTTCTTCAAGCTGCCAGTGAGGTTCTCTGCATTAGGCCCTAAGACAGGAAAGATTTTGAACCCTCAGTTTTAATTACACACGTCTGGGGAAAGAAGTCTGAAGTCTTCTTCGAGTGGGAGTGTTATGACTGATTTACCGAACTTCTTGAATGACTGAGTCATGGGGCTGCCAAGGACAAAGCCATTCCTGCCCTAGGATCTTCTCAAAGCTCAGGAAGGACAGCCTTCTGCTCTGATTGGGAGCGTCAGGCTTTGCTCAGCATCCTCTGCAAATAACGTTTATTTAAGGTCCCATTTTGCATGACAGTGGAATAACCAGGGAATGATGATTACGTTTCTGGGCTGGGGTCAGAGAAATTGGGAGCTGGGAGAAACACCCCTCAGAGTCTGGTCCACAGATGATCAGAGTCAGCATGACAGAGCAAATCCGGGATGTAGGAGTAAAGCATTAGGAAGAGTGGCTTCTGGCCGCAGCTCAGGCCTCTGTCCTGGAGCTGAGCAGTATGACGGACGCAGGCTGCTGACAGAGGGAGCAATGAGCCTTCAGGACCTCACTGCATGTCCTTCACCTCACCTTGCCTGTGGCATAAACCATGCACCCACGCTAGACTTCCAGCTTCCCTGCTGTGTCCTAATAAACCGTGTCCAGGTTGACTCTTGAAGGTCTGCTTGTGTCTGTCTGTGGGCTTGTTGGCAGGGGAGAGTAGAAAAGAATGCAGATGAGAGGGACTCTGAGGGGTGCAACTGATGCCCCTAAAGATGGAAGACTGGGATTGGTACTTAGAGGGGGGACCCTGGAGCCAAGGCCAGTGGAACGGATGGCGGGCAGGTCAGTGGGGATGCGAAGGTGTGTTGAGCTTGTCACTGTTGATATTTATGGATGAGCTTTCAGTCTTCTGCTTGAGCAGTCATCTCTGTTAAATCCAAGAGACAGCCTGGCTGTCTGAGGTTAGGTGCTTAGGTCAGCCTGAGTTACCAACATGAAGGGTTTCGGGTGTTTTCCCTTTCTTGCTCTTGGGCCTAATTGGTCTTATTCCTTCAACCCTCAGGGTGTTTTCTCTACTCTTCCAGCTCTCCTGTTGCATTGATTTGAGTCCCCAGATTGATCCTAGGCTGGTAATCTGATCTTGATTCCTGCATTCCTGCCTCTCCCGTGGTATTTGGATCTTGTCTTCCACGTCCTTTGGGAGTTGAGACCTAGGTCAACCCTCCTGCCTGGTGGGAAGCCCCAGAGTCCCCTCTGCCTGCCCCCATCAGCAGCCCCCAGCTCTGCCCTTGTCTGAGCAGTGTGGGGCTTCCGCCTGCTCAGTGGGGAGACCTCCCTGATCCGGACAGAGCCGCATGTGCAGGAGCTTGGGGGTCGGCAGAGGACGGCTTGCTCATTTGCCCTGCTGCTACAGACACCTTGCCCTTCCTACCAGAAGTTCCGTTACTCAGTAATTCTGGTGGGAGCTGTGAACCTCATTGGACGAAGTTCATTTTAGTCTTTAAACATTGATCTTGCCCACTGCTCTGAAAGCACTAGAATGAGAGTGGACAGGAGTGGCCTTAAATGGGAGAAGCTCCTTTCTGAGAGTATGGAGTGCTTAGGCAATGTCGTTGAGTTTTAGATGATGCAGTGCTAGTGCTGATATTCCAGGTCGCTTGTGGGTGCAGAGGTCATGGCTCTGTGGTTTTGAGTTGAAGCTTGATTCCAGTGCCTTCTGCTCTTACTTGACTGGCTGGATCATGTGGCTTAATTAAGAAATCCATGCTGGGCGGAGCCATGCTCTTGGGAGCTTCTTAAGGCTGCTCGAATGTTGCGGTGCTGCAGATGAAGTGTGAAGTGGAGGCCTTCCCAGAGAGGGCAGATCCAAAGGACACAGCAGTGCTGTCCTCCCATCAGCCTTGGTTTTGAACTCAGCTCCCTTGTGTAGTCAGGTTTGGAACTCTGTGTATGCACAAGTTTCTTTTGCTCCTCGGAATTTTTATACCATGGCTTCTTTCGGTTAACAGAATTGTGGAGAGACCCTAATAAATAATAGAGACAAAATAGTACTTTTTTGGCCAGGTTAGGAGATGGGAACCCCCTCTTGCTCATACTGGAAGCTCTTGGGACATGAACTCGGAGCTCTCTGGCTCAGCCCATGTAGTGAGTAATTTGGAGAAAAACCTTATCACATTTCACTGTAAGGAGGATCAGCTGACCCCTTTCCGATATGCCTTCTGCACATCTTCTGTCATTTTTGTTATTGTGGTCTTACGGCCATGATTTGGAAATTGGCTAAACGTCAGATTTCCTCTCATATCTCACTTTAGTGTCATGGGTACCAAAGTAATGATCTGTCGTATATGATCTTTAGGCCTTGCAAAATCTTAGTGCTTAGAATGTATCCTTTGTATGTAGATGATATAATTAGTAAAGAGGAAGAAGATGATACCGTCTTTTTTTTTTTTTTGAAAGCTTTTATTTATTTATTTGACAGAGAGAGAGATCACAAGTAGGCAGAGAGGCAGGCAGAGAGAGAGGGGGAAGCAGGCTCCCTGCTGAGCAGAGAGCCCGATGCAGGGCTCGATCCCAGGACCCTGAGATCATGACCTGAGCCGAAGGCAGAGGCTTAACCCACTGAGCCACCCAGGCGTCCTGAGGATACTGTCTTTAATCAAGACACATGCAGCTTGTCCCATCAGCTTTGCCCTTAGGCAGTTCTGCCCGTGATATGATAAATACCCTATATATTTTGGGAACTGATCTCCCCAGTTCTTGGGGGATGGGTAACAGAGCCTGTGTAGAACTAGGCATTAATTGGGTCTCAATATCCTCAGTGAGGAGTATAGGGGGTATTATTGTTAATTAATTTGATTAAGATACAATTGAGAGTTCATTATATTGATTCTAAAGACCTGGGGTGATTTTGCAATTAAACATTAGTATTCTTCCTACCTTAGTAGAAACATGTTTTCATAATTTAAAACAATTGATTTAGTAGACACTTTTATTGGTTAGTCTTTGAGAGGAAAGCCAATTTTGCATCTACGGTCAGCATTCCCAATACTTGGCTTTTTAAACTGTTTTAGCTAATGCTGCTCTCCGCTTTGACCTCGTTAGTGAGGGCATTGTGAGGCAGAGATGGGGGGCATTTCTGAACATGATCTCTAGAAGACTCCAGCAGCTGAGCCATGAACCTCTGTAGCAGGGGCTATGGCATCTCTGTTTTGAACTTAGGAGCACAAGAATGCCCGAGGTTTTCTGCAGCCCAAGGAAGGGGGTCACAGCACACGGATATGCTGCAGTGGCTTCTGGGGTTTTCCACCTTTGTATTAGAACTGACTTCTGGACATTTCTGCCGGGAAAGCAGCGTTTTTGTAAGGATCCACTGGGGCGCTTGGGGATCTGATGCGAGATCCTTGCTCTCCCGTCCCCCACATCACTGATTTAGGTCGGCCTGAAGTCACCTACTGACTGGCAGTGGGCTTCCCTTCATAGTTTATTCGCAGACACCAACCTGAGGAGTGTTCTTTAGCGAGGATGCTTAAGGAATAGAGTGCCCTCCTGGCTTGGCAGGGTTGGGTTTGTAGATAACAGGAACAGGACACATTTTCAAAATGTCATTGCCACAACTATTTCAATTAAGATAATCCTTGTTCTTTTCATCTTTTGACTTGGTTTTTTAAGAGATTTATTTGTTTTAGAGGAGGGAGGGACAGAGGGAGAGGGAAAGAGAGAATCTCAGACTGCCCACTGAGTTTGGAGCCTGATGCGGGGCTTGATCCCATGACCCTGAGACCATGACCTGAGGTGAAATCAAGAGTTGGACACTTAACCAATGAGCCACCCTGGTGCCCCCTCATCATTTGATCTTAAATGAAATGGTTGCCATGGAGAGGCTTTCCACCTAAGACCCCATGCGATCCGTTTGCCCATGAACCCGTTCTAGGATTTCTGCATGGGTGATACTTACCAACGTCCACTTGGTAAAACCCAGGGAGCTTTAGGTTTTATTCTTGTCCTGGGAACGGTTGTTCTAGCTGTCATACCACTCTGGCAAGACGTTTGGCAATTACTTGAAGCACAGAATCCTGATGTTTTGGTAACCTTCGATCATGATGGGTGCTTACACTTAGGGATGAGCCCCAGTCGTGGACACGAGTTTTAGCTACATGCCAGTGATTGCAGACCGCACACCGCTCTGCTGAAGAGGATATACCTTCTCGTGCTCCAGTTTGGGTGGGTGGCAAGTTGAAAAGGACACTTTGCCATGCTGAGGGCCAAAATCCTAATAGCTGGCATCATTTGATCGGATGTCAAATTGTCTTAATCAATGCTTAGATAGTCTTTAAATCCATGCACTGATTTCCAGTAAGGTGATCGAACCCATCACCTTGCTGGACCTTGTTGTATCCAGGCCCTGAATTCTCATCGGCGAACCCACTTCTCTTTTCACTTTGAGTACTTGGACCTTGTTCATAAGGTACCCCGAGTAACTGAAGCTGACCATGTGTGGCGGGCATGTGAGTCACCGACGGTGCTCTCACAGCCTTGCTGTGCTGCACTCTGGACCCTCCGCTGAGCCCCACACAAACCTGACATGAACTGGTGAGAATTTAGAGACCTCGTCTGCTGGGACTAGCAGGCATGCCCTTCCACTTTAATTCCTTCTGTTCCCCCACATCTCATCCCCTGACATTCTTTCTCCATTTCAAAACAAAAACAAAACAAGAATATCAGTTCAAATTAGTAGATTTTTTCAAGTTTCTTTGACTGTGTTGCTGTTTTCAAGTCTGCCTCTTTCAAGTTTGTTCCTGGACGCCTCGGTTCTTCCGTAGTTCTTCCTCTGACTTCCTGTCTGTTTGCAGATGACTTGCATCTTTCTTGCCTGGAATGATCCAATCCTGGGATCTGACATCTGTCACACTCATTGTGGCACTGCTGTTTTTAACCATGAGTGTCTATGACTTGTCATCAGTCTCGCCTTATAATGAGTCTTTCGAGCATATGAGGAGCTCTTTCCCCCTTCTCTGAGCAGGAGTGGGATCACATAACCCAGAGGGCCTTCCTCACACCCACATTGTCCAAGAGATAGAGCTGGCCATCTGTCTGACCTTTTCTTAGAGCTTGAGTTGGTAGGAAGAAGAGCTCTGGGTTTCCGGTAAGGGTCAGAAGTTCTCATGCCAGGGCCCAGGCAGAGACAGACTGGGTCATTTCAAGGCAAGCCCTAGTGCTTTGGTATATCCCTGGCCTCTCTAGCAACTAAGAGATCTTTGGGAACTCTGACACGGAGATGTGAGGGTGAACTTGGAGTCAGCGGGAGTGGTGAGACTAGCAGCTGGGTATTGAGTTAGCACCTAAGCAAAATGCTCCTTGCTTCTGAGGACCTGTCCCCTGGGCCTATCTTCTTTTGCTTCCTCTACAGCTTGTCCCTTAGCCATTGTGTTGTGAGCCTTTCTTCCTTTTCTCTTTGCCACAGTTGGGCCGTCCTGGCCTTATCCCATAATAGCGATTGGGTCATCGTGACACTCTTTCCTTTTATCCGTTCTCTCTGTTTCTTCTGACCCCTGAAAATCCATTTAGGAAAGGAAGAGAAACAAACAGTAAATGGTTTCTTTGAGAGTGTCTGCTGCCTGTTTCTATCCATCTCCTCTGCTTCTCTGTTCTTCCCATCCTAGTCCTTCAGTGAATGTAGTTTTAATAGTTCCCGTAATCCCTTTCCATTAGAACAGTGGGTCTTAATCTACTGGAAAGTTCTTCCTACTTATGTTAGCTTTTTCCCCAGCCATTCATTCCTGATGGGCAGGTTAGCAGGGTTTAGAGATAATGTGCAAGCATCATCTAAGTGTGAAGGTCCCAGTATATTTAGCGGCCACTGAGAACTATGCCACATTTAAATATGGCTCACTATCAGTGAAGGGGTATTTATGCTTTCAATTTAAATTGTTAAACATTGAGGCATTCCAAATGAAGGCCAAGTATAAGCTGCCAACGTTTAAATTTACCAATGACTTCCAGATGCCACATTGTGCAGAGAGAAGGAAAGCAACCTTTCAACCACTTCTTGGTAAATCCATCTGCATGATTTGGACCGTTCTCAGAGTGGACGTTGTTGTGTTTTGTGCACAAGGTAGGACAGGGCAGGAGGACAATTTCTAACTTAAATTTTTTAGCTTACTCATGGAACCTGTCAACTTCCTGTCACTACAGCTTAATCTGGATGGAATTCGAGCATAGGAGGTTATGGCTGCTCCAGCCAATGGCATGAGTTGGGTTGGCTGTTTTAGAGAAGGGAAGCTCTGTGGACTTCTACATTTTTTAAATTTTCAAAACTTTTTAATTTCTTTCTTTCTTTTTTTTTTTTGAAAGAGAGATAGCAAATGGGGGTTGGGAGTGGCAGAGGGAAAGGGAGAAAGAATCTTAGGCAGGTTCCACACCACGTGTGAAGCCTGACACAGGGCTTGATCTTATGACTCCAAGATCATGACGAGCTGAAACCAAGAGTCGGACGCTCAACCCATGGAACTACTCAGCCCCTCTCGGGCTTTTAACTTTTAGCTGGATAAGAGCCATGTGTAACTCTAGCAGTCGTGAAAACAGAGAATTGGGTATTCAGTTTATCCTTTTTCTGTGTCTCTGGAAGACTTCATTGGAGTCATTGTGATGTTGCTGATCTCTAGCTACATGCTGTTTTTGCTGGCGTTTTCCTGCTGCTTATTTGGAATATGAAACAACCTTGAACACAAATTTGGACAACAATTTTAAAAACTATTTTTTTTTTTTTAGCTTCAAGTATATTGATTTCTTCACTATGGAAAACAGCTTCTAATGTAGGGTGGTAATTCTTGTTTTGATTTTAGGTATTTTCTCTATATTTTGTTCCAAATAAAGTAGATCTTGTGCTAATTTGAAAATACTTTATTATTGGAAAAGCAATGTGGATTGATTTTCAAAAAGTATAATTTGTCCTGAGAGCATGTAAGTTGGAGCTAGGTTAATGAAGGAGTGACAAGTAAAAGAGCTCAGTAGTTCCACAGTGAAAAAAATCAGTGATTTTAATGAGTTCTGATATTTGGTTAAAAATGAAACTTTTAAAAAGACTGATGGTTCTTGAGATGATTTTCTTAAATATTTTGTGGTCTCATGTGAGCTTTCCAACCTCATTCCTTATGAGGAAAAGAAAAAAAAAGGTTTTCCGAACTCAATCTTATTTAAACTTTTAAATTTATGATATAAATAAAAGGTTTCTATGATTCAAGACATTTACCAATACATTGCTTTCTGAACATTCTAATTGTGAGAGATTTTTTAGATATAATTCGTGTCACCTTTGTGCTTCCATTTCCCATTCTCCTCCCTCTATTAAGGAAAGCTCTTTTTCCCTCTTTAATTTGAAGATCTAATTGGCTTTATGATACGAGTCTGAGTCAGGTAGCATCTCATCTGGCAAGGAGAGGGGAGTTCCAAGGACAGTGTCAGAAAGGGAAGGGAAGTGTGTCTTGTTCATGTGTTCCAACTTGGGTGATTATTCTCCCTTAATATTAGAGAGTCCTGGCTCTCCTTATTTCCAGTGGTGGAAATCTTACCCACATGCGTCGTTTTGTTCCATTAGAGAAGCATTCCTAGTCGTGAGTCTTACTATTAAGAATTTTCTCATTTGAGTCATTGATCATTACGTATTCTCCAACTCAAACATTTATTGACTTAATTGAGTTACAATAACTAATTTGAAGCAACCACTATTGTAGCTGTGTGCTTGTGGCTAATCCCCTTTTTGAGTCCTTTAAGGCCTTTTGAGTCAGTTTGTTTCATTAAGTGCTCACATAGAATGCATGTTGCAGTATAACCCTAAAGCTTCTGTATAATGAAGAGTTAGCTCTGCTTGCTCGTCCCCAAATAATTCTGACTCCATACCACCAGCTCTTGTTCTACCCACCGCCTGTCCCTTGGACCAGATGTTCAGAAAGCACGAAGAGATGATGATCTCTTGACCAGTGTCCAAAAGTGGAATCCGTTTCCTGGTAGACGAGTCGGCCATCCACCAGCCCCGTGCTCTGTTTTGTACTACTAGTGGCATTAAAGAATAGTTTACAGCTGAACAGATTTTACTGCTGTGTTGACTAGCTCAAAGTTTTGAGCTGTGCCAGAAACCCTGTACATTCCTGTTCATGCAAGTCTGGCTCAGTACTGAGAAGTAGATGCTAGTCCGATGCTGGGACTTCAGTCGGGTCTCCAGTCCATGTAGTAGCACGCGCCCTTTCCGTAGCTCCTGCAGTACGTAGAAATTGTCCTCAAGAGTCAGTTACCGATGGTAACAATTGAGGTTTTGGCTGTAGTATGCTTTCCAGTAGTTGAAATACGAGCATTTGTACAAGTGGAAGTTTAGAAAACCATATAACCAGTTTGGGGAAAGAAATTAGGAAAGAGGATATCTTTTATACTAGTGCCCTGTGAATGTGAGTGTTAGTATATTTATACATACCCCTATATCTGTACAAGTGAAAATAGAAAAAAAAATGTTTTTAAACCTTTTAATAGTGAGAATTCTTTGGTTGGTGGAAATCTTCCCCAGAGGATCATTGCCTTTTTCTTCCCCATTTGTCTGTAGTTACCAGCTCTCTGTCTTTTAAATGTAGATATATGAGATTGTTAAGTTTTTATTAAAAAATTGCCTTCCCAAACTAGTATTTTCACAGCTATCCTTTTAGTGTTATTGTTTTAAAAACAGGAATACATGTAATTAAGATGTTTACCAAAATTATTGATGTCATGGTTTTGAACTAATAACAAATTACATCTCCGGGCTATCTTGACTTTCAAAAAATATACTTTTTGAGCAGACATTATCCTGATGTTGATTTAAAAGAAAGATAACTAATCTCCAAGCTCTGAAAATATAGAAATGAGACAAAGAAGGCAATTTTTCTTAATTTTAAAAGTATTAGTCTTATTTTGTCATTATTTTTTTGTTCTTATTTATTTATTTATTTATTATTTTTTGTTTGTCTGGGTAGTGATATTCAGTGTGAAAGTCTTAAATCAGTGTATACAAGAGGATGCTAGTTAGTAAATTTTATCTGATATGAAGTACTATAGCTAGCAGTCTATAAATTTTAAGTAGCAAAATTAAATGTGTTTGTGTTTGGAATATATGGAATTCCTCATTTAGTGGGGAGAGAGGAAAATGAAAGAACCTGCTTCTATTCCTTCTGCAACTGCTTATTGTCATGTTACATGGAATACATCTTTTGTATCTCTCTGTGCCTCTGGCTTCTCTTCTGTAAAATGGGCTCAAGAATTTAATTGACTGCCTTCATCCCTTTCAAGAACATTGAGGACAGATACCTTGAAGTCTTTGGAAGACAAAATGCCACCTTATGTATTTTTTGATATACTAACTTGCCTTGTAAGTATGTACTATATGTCGTACACAGTGGTGCGGTGTGACATTGTGAACTTTTTTTATGAGAAAAAAGTTGTCTGCATGCCTCCATGTGAAACTATAACTTCGTTATTCATGTTTTACGTTTCCTGAACTTGATTCTTCCTATCTCTCTCTCGTGCAGCGGGAACTGTCCCTCTGAACGTCTCCGTGTACCCTGCTGTTCCTGGGTGGGCAGTGGGCGGTGGGGGCACTGGTTTTGGAGGCAGTCTTTTAGAAGTGTGCCGAGAAGTTGTGCAGGTGGGTTAGGAATATGGCCCAGGTCTACCGTGTACGGAGAAGAGGGCCTCATCGTTGTAGGGACAGACAGACAGACAGCCTTCTGTCTACTCATTTGTAGGTTTTCTTCCACATGTTCCTACTGCGCTCCTCCTGACCCAGGGGGTAGGGAGTCAGGTAGAACTTTTTGTTCTTAACCTACAGACAGTGTGGTGGAGGGGGAGAATTCCAGCGTAGCATCTGGGAGGCTGGGAATGTCTTCTGTGTGCTGCGCCTACACTGACTCCCACTGTGACCTGTTCTGGATCATTTTGAATCTTAACGAATGAGGATGCTAGGGGGTAAGGCTGCCAGGGAGTGAGGAGGCCCGTTCTTGCTTTGAATACCTAGATGCCATACAATCAAGGTATCTGTGAAGCTCATCATGCAGATGAAAACTGTTTAAGTACAGCTCCTAATGCTTTTCTTTGTATTTGCATGTGAGGGTTAATTTTCACTGCCTATGAATGTTGTTACATAACTTCCAACGTCATCCCTGGATGCTTGTGGTTAAAAAGCCCTGTGTCCTTTAAAGAATTCCCAAGTGCTATTTTGTTTAAAAAAAAAAAAAAGATCCCAAGTGCTATTTTGTTTTTCTGTGATAAAAATTGTTCTTGTAAAGTCTAAGGAAGATGATAATTTTTATGTCTGGTTAGTATTTATGATGTTTGCTTAGAACTTTTCAGTCTTGTCGTGGTAGTGGTTTTTCTCAGGTTTCTAAAGTTGTTTTATGTTTTTGTGACATCTTTTGTCATTCTTTTCCAGAGAATTCGGTCAACAGTGGATGAAAAAGAACAAAAACAACTTCTTATGGATTTGGATGTAGTAATGCGGAGTAGTGATTGCCCGTACATTGTTCAGTTTTATGGTGCACTCTTCAGAGAGGTAGGAATAAATAATTTGGGGGTTTTAGCTGATGAATAAATATCTAATTGGAATAAATAAGAGGATGGCAGGCTTAGATTCTGATCTCCAGTTAATTGCCATACATCAGCAATAAGCTGATTGCTCGGTATTTTAGCATATAGTTCATGAAAATATACACGTTCATCTCTAGCATTCATTGTTCCTTAGTTAAGGGGTGGATCTCGTACTTTTTAAATACGTATTTATGGCTGTTCCTTTCTTATAGTTTCTGTTCTTTTTTTTTTTTTTTAATAAATTTATTTTTTATTTTGACAGAGAGATCACAAGTAGGCAGAGAGAGAGAGGGAAGCAGGCTCCCCACCGAGCAGAGAGCCCAATGCGGGGCTCGATCCCAGGACCCTGAGATCATGACCCTAGCCAAAGGCAGAGGCCTAACCCACTGAGCCACCCAGGTGCCCCATAGTTTCTGTTCTTTAAGAACCTGACAAATGAGCTGACTTCTGGATGTTAACCCTTTGCCATAGGTTGGGCTCTCTCTCTCAGCTCTGAATTCCCTCAGTGTTGCCCTCACCACCCTTTTAAAAACTTACTTATTTCTGCCATCAGCTGTATCTGCATTTAATGTAAGCATTTACTCTCCCTCAGTACAGCCAATGAGGAAATTCACAAGTATAGTAGACGTTCTCTTAGCCAATCTTGTTATCCAGATTTTTCTGTAGAAACTGCGTGGTCGGGGCACCTGGGTGGTTCAGTTGGTTAAATGTCTGCCTTTGGCTCAGGTCATGAGCTCAGGGTCCTGGGATCAAGCCCCACTTGGGGCTCCCTGCTCAGCAGGGAGTGTGCTTCTCCCTCTCCTCCCTGCTCCTGCCCCCCTCTTGCTATCTCTGTCTCTCAAATAAATAAGTAAATAAAAAAAAAAAAAAGAAACTGCATGGTGTTGGGGTCATGTGTCTTCTTTTTGGCCTCTGGTTATTCTGTGTCCTGACATAGCTCATCGCTTCTGCCTCCAGCTGTCAAACCCACGTCCTCATTTCCAGTTGTCCCACTGCCTGAAGCAGGGAAGGGAGTTAGGGCAGCGGGCAGAGCTGATGCTGGGCCTGAATCAGACACTTTATGGTGTCAGGACAGTCCTTGTACACTTGGGATACTTAGATCAGAAGGATTGCAGCTAAATGAACCCTGAAGCACTTTTAATGGTCTTTATAAAATACCATTCTCATTGTGAAAATGGTAGGATTGTGCTGGCGGGGTCCTCGTGAGCTGGTGAGGGCCCCTCTCCCTTCTTTTTGGGACTGGATCACAAGGTGTGTATGTATGTAGCTTTGGGGGTTTTGTTGTAGTTACTGATTTAAAAAATACTGTGTTGTAAGGTAGGACTGGCTGTCACACTGACTAGAAATCTGTGAAGTCTTGTCATTGGAGACGACCTTTGAGGTTAGTCAATGAATTCCCCGCAGTCCCTACATTTTTATTTATTTGTTTTTCTGTGTTCTTAATGGGTGACTCTAGTAGGTTGAGGCGTCCATTGCTTTGCTGAGTCACTAATTAATTACTGTTAATTCTAGACTCCTATAGTTTCTTCCTACTCTGTCCTTGTACTTTTATGACTCGAATATTCGTGTCTGTGACCAGGTACATCCAATTTGTGAACCTCAACATTGCAGTACCTGTAGTGCGCTGGGACAGTAGACAGTCATGTATTGAGGAAACCCTGGACCTAATAGTCCATAATGCTGCACTGTTTGTAACATCACACATCTGGAACTTTCTTCGTGTTGCACAGAGATCTTGCCATCTCCTTCTCCCTTCTTCCCCCAAACCATGAGTTTAGTCTTTATAATCACTAAATCCTCTGGCCGTTTCACTCTTCAGATCTTATGCAGAGCGGTAGTGGCTTAGGGCCTGGACTAGACTTTCTGCCCGTCTAGAGTTTCAGCCAGCTTTTCCAGCGCTGTCGTCCCCGCCCCTCCGGGCTCCATGTCACTGTGTTTCCCCTCCGTAGAGTGTGGATGCGCAGCCTGTTTCTCAGGTGCATTGTTTCATCATCCCTTTAAGCAACATTTAGACATATGACCCTAGCCCACACAGTGTAGAAGTCTGATTTCATGAAAAGAAGGCAGAGTAAGTGATCTGCAGGATTGCAAAGTGTTGGGAACAACGCAGCAAGCTTGGAGTCGCATCTCCTCGTCGTTTCTTATGAGAAGCTGGGCAAAACGCAGTGTTACGGTGTCAGGGAGGTCGAAGGGAGTTGAGATAGGCCGCCGTAAGCAAAAACATCTGTTGGGTGTTCCGTAGCTTTCTTATATGTTCTGTTTGTAACAGCTTCAGGGCATTCGGGGGCCTCATCCCCCTTCTCCAGAGAGGAGGCAGAGGTTCGATGGGAGTCACACAGCCCGTAAGTGGAGGAGATGGGACTTCAGGGACAAAAGTTTCACTGTTCTTTTGTTACGGAACAAGTGGTCTGGGGATGAGGAACTTTCAGCTTCATTTAAAAAAATAATCTACTTTTTAACATTCCTACAGTTTTTGAGTGTGATCAGATGAAGGCTGAGGAACTATATAGTGAAGTTGTATAAAGTCACAAAATGCCCAGATAGGCTGAACTATCCCCCCACACCCCTGCCCCAAGAAGTAATGGGTCCTTTCTGAATTTTCTGAATTAAAAAAAAAAAAAAAATGGAGTTTAGAAGCTGAAAGTGTACCTTTAAAGAAGAATGCATAGGCAGAGTGTGTTTCCTGTGGTTACAAAGGTTAAAAATACTAAACAAATTTAATAAGGGTCTAGAGAAACATTTTTCTTTTGAGGTTGATCACTTCAAAAGATCTTTTTGGTGACCTGACCTTCAGTTGTAATAATAAACCCACGATTCTGGGTTTATGAAAGGAAAGAGCAGAAGTGAACATATGCAGTCTGGAATTCTTACTTAACCACCCCTGTGAGGAGGACAAATGGCCTTTAATGCCCGTCACTGTGAGGAACCTTCCAGAACATTTCACTTTGTAATTTGTATGCCCATAAGACATCAGTCTGTGGTCCGGTTCAGTCAGCCGTCACTCAAGGACTTGTGGGATGTTCGTTTTCTTCTTCTGGCCGCTCCTCTAGGGATCAGTCTTTCTGTTGGGTGATAATCGAGCCTCTGCAGGTTTCATAGCTTTCCTCAGAGCAGTGACTGAACCATACTTAATACCGAGCCTGGAAGCTGGTTTTTTGCCATTGTGTCCAGCCCTTTACACTTCTTTCTGCAATGGAACTGAACTCAAGTTAAAAAGCCCAAAGTACAACTTGGATTTGATATAGAGAAATTACTACGACACCTAACTGCACAGGTTTCTAAACTCCTGGTCAGACTTTGTGGACAGGAAAACAAAGAGCTTGACCATAAACATATCTTCTATCCTGTAGCTGGCACCAGGGTCTGTCCCTTCCATTTATCTTACCAACACTGTATGTCCTTCAGTATGTACATTTTCAGAATTTAGAAGCACGAAACCCTTACTTCAAATATCTTTTGAGCCTGGAGAAATTCTAGTGAGGGAAATGCTATTCTGAGTAACTTCTGGTTATAGAAGATCGTTGGATTGTATGAAAGGCATTGATAATTAGCTGACTTGAGTGCCCTCCTCCCTTTCTATCCCTGATGCTGCTCGTGTTCTTTCCTTTCCTTCCCCCTTGCATGGCCTTATGGAGGCGAAATCAACATACGACAAAATGCACATATTTAAAGCGTACAGTTTCACGTGTGTGAACAAGCGTGTACACCTGTGGGACTATCGCTGTAAGCAGGATGTGGACCTTTCCATCAGTCACCCGTTTCCTTGTGCCCTGCGAGTCATACACACTTCCCTTCTGCTGCCGCTGGGCTGCTTTCTGGCGCTAGAGATGAATGTGCATTTTTTAGAATTTCATGTAAATGGACTCCTACAGTATGTATGTTTTTTCTTCCTTACTCTGTGTAATGGATGTGGCGGGTGTCAGCAGCTTGGGCACTTACGCTGCTGAGCAGTGGAAGCAGTACTCCGTGGTGGGGGTATGCTGGAGTTGGGTTTCTCCCTCACGGGCTGAGGGACTTTCAGAGGTCTCTGTTCTGTTATCTGTTACAAATAATGCTGCTGTAAGTGTTTGTGTGCAAGTCTGTGGCGGATGTGTTCTCGCAGTTCTCTCTGGTACATACCTGGGAGCGGGACGGCTGCCTCACCTGGTAGGTGAGTGTTTAACATTGTGAAACTGTTTTCAAAAGTAGTTGTACTGTCTTCAACCTTCACCAGTAATGTAGGAGACTTCTCTTGCTTCCACACTTTCCCAACATTTGGGATGGTCTTTTTAATTTTTAGCCATTGTAATTGGTGTACACTGGAATTTAATTTTTAAAATAAAAAAAATTTTTCAAAGATTTTATTTATTTGAGACTGTGCACGTGCATGGGCCATGGTTGGGGGGGCAGACTCCCTGCTCAGAGGGGAGCCTGACATGGGGCTCCATCCCAGGACCGTGGGATCATGACCTGAGCTGAAGGCAGACCCTTAACTGACCGAGCCACCCAGGTGCCCCAAGGTTGATTTATCTGAGAGCGAGTGAGCGTGTACTTTCATATGATAGATAGTAAGCAGTGGGGGCGGGGAGGGGCAGGGTAGAGGGAGAGGGAAAGAAGACGATTTCTGCTCAGCGTGGAGCCCCACAAGGGGCTTGATTCCAAGACCCCAAGATGATGACTTGAGTCCACATCAAGAGTTGGCTGCTTATCCAACTGGGCCACGCAGGCACCTCTACATTTGTGTTTCTTTAATGGCTAGTGATGTTGAAAGCTTTTCATGGGCTTCTTTACCAATCATATGTCTTGTCTGATGAAGTTCCTCTTCCAACCTTTGTCCATTAAAAAAACAAACAAACCTTGATTTTTGTTTGTTTCTGAGTTTTGGGAATTTTTATTTTTTTAATTTTTATTATTTATTTTCCTAAAGATTTGTTTATTTGAGAGAGACAGCCCATGCACAGGGGCAAAGGGGTGGAGGGAGAGGGAGGAAGAGTCTCCAGTAGACTCTGTGCTCAGCAAGGAGCCTGACGTGGGATTTGATCTCACAACCCTGAGGTCATGACTAGAGCCAAAGCCAAGAGTCAGACACTTAACTGACTGAGCCACCCAGGTGCCCCTTGAGAGTTTTTTAAAAAATCTATTCTGGATATAGGTTTATTATCAGATATCTGATCTGTGCCTTATCCATTATACTTTTTTTTTTTTTTAAGATTTTACTTATTTATTTGTCAGAGAGAGAGAGAGAGGGCGAGCAAGCACAGGTAGAGTGGCAGACACAGGCAGAGGGAGAAGCAGGCTCCCTGCCAAGCAAGGAGCCCAATGTGGGACTCGATCCTAGGACGCCGGGATCATGACCGGAGCTAAAGGCAGCCACTTAACCAACTGAGCCACCCAGGCGTCCCATCTATTATACTCTTAACAGCATTTTTTTCCCTTTTTTGGGGGAAAATGAAGGTTCTTAATGCTATTGTAGGCCAATTTGTTAGTTTGTTTTTTTAAATGTGTTCTTGGTGTTCTATCTAAGGAACCTTTCCTTAACTCAAAGTCGCTCAGATTTTCTCTTATGTTTTCTTATAGCAGTTTTATAAATTCAGGTATCACACTTATATTTATCATCCATGTGGAGTTAATTTTTATGTGGTGGAAGGTATGGATTGATGTTTACTTTTGTCCTGTGGGTATCCTTTGCACTTCTGTCAGAAGTCGGTTGTCCCATTTGTAGTTCTGTTTCTGGACTGTCTGGTCTTTTCCATTGACCTGTTTGTTCTGTCTTTGTAACAGTTCCACACTGTCGTGACCTTCCGCTAGTCTTAACATCAGGTAGTGCTGGTTTTTAAACTTGATTCTTTTTAAAGTTGTTTCGGCTCTTTAAGGTTTTTTCTCTTCCTTTTGTTTTGTTTTCTTTGTTTTGTTTTCACACCAGGTATGGAACCTAATGCAGGACTTGAACTCACAATTGTGAGATCAAGCCGTGAGCTGAGATTAAGAGTTGGATGCTTAACTGACTGAGCCACCCAGGTGCCCCTGTTTTTCCAATTATGTATGAATTTTGGAATATGCTTGTCAGTTTCAACAAAACACAGTCCCTGGGATTTGGGTTGGGCTTAGGCTGAATCTGGAGGTAATTGGAGGAGTATCGATATTTTAACAACATTCAGTCTATGACTCATTAACATAGTATTTTACTTGATTCATTAACATTTCTTTAATCTTTCTCAGCAATATTTTATAGCTTTCACTGTACAGGACTTTCACTTTTTTTGTTGAATTTATCCATAAGTTTTTAAATATTTTTGGTGCTTTAAATAAATGATATTTTAAAGAAATTTGTCTCCTCGTGTTTTGTGACTAATATAAAGAAATACAAATTGATTTTTTTTTTTAATCTTGTGTACTGTAACCTTGCTAAACTCCCTTATGAGTTCTGGTAGCTTTTTGTAGAGCCCATCAAATTGTAGATTATCATGTTGTCTGTGAGTAAAGAGAGTTCACTTCCTCTTTAGTTTGGGTTCCATTTATTTATGTCTTGCCTTATTGTGCTGGCTGGGTCCTCTAGTCCTCAGGTACTGTGACAGTGCCCATCCTTGTCTTGTTTCTGATCTTAGGGAGAAAGAATTCAGGCTTTCACTGGGAAGGACGATGTTAGCTATAGGATTTTTATAGATGTTCTTTATCATGTTGAAGAAATGCCCTTCTATTTCCAATTTGCTGAGATTTTTTTTCTTTTTTTAATCAGGAATAGATGTTAGATTTTTTTCTCAGTCTTCTTCCACATCTTTAAGGTGATTATATGATGTTAAAGAAATTCTTTTTTTCCTATTGTAAGTTACACATATTGCTTTTCTTATGTTAAACCAACCTTGCATTTCTGGGATCAATCCACGTGATTATGATGTATTACCTTTTTAATATATTGCTGGGTTAAATGTGCTAAAATTTTATTTGGAAGTTCTTTAAAAATTTTTAAAAATTATTTATTTATTTTAAGTAGGGTCTATACCTAGTGTAGGGCTTGAACTCAGGACCCTGTGTTCAAGAGTTGTGCGCTCTACCAACTATGGCAGCCAGACACCCCTATTAGGAAGTTTTATATCTGTTCTTGAGAGATACTGAGCTGTAGTTTCCTTACGATGTTTTTGTTTGGCTTTTGTATCAGTGCCTGGACAGAATGAGTTGGAAAATATTCTCTCATTTGCATTTTCTGGGAGACTTTATACAGAATTGGTATTACTCCTTCTGTAAATGTTTGGTAGAATTCACCAATGAAGCCATTTGAATTTGGAGTTTTCTTTGTGGGGAGATTTTTAACTATAAACGCAGTTTCTTTCAAAGATAGAGTTCTATTCAAGTTACGTTTCTTTTGGAGTGAAATTTGATAGTTTGTTTCTCTGAAGAAATTTGTCCCTTTCCTCTGAATGGTCAAATTAATTGGCAATTTAATAGGTAATTTGCATCTTTTCTATTTTTTCCTGGTGAGTCTGGCTAGAGATTTATCAGTTTTTTATCAATCTTTCAGTGAGCCAGCTTTCAGTTGCATTAATTTTCTGTATTGTTTTTGTTTAAAAGGTTTTTCATTCTGATCACTCTTCCAGTTTTCTGTATATTTTAATTTGCTCATCTTTTTCTAGTTTCTTAAGATAGATAGCTCTTGCTTCTTTAAAATTGTGTAATATTTCAAACATGCTGACTCTTCTAAGGGAATCACAGTGTTCCCAACACCTCCAATGAGCACGTTGCTATATTTACTCTTTAAATCATAGATACAGTGGAAGCCCCCATCCTAATCCCCCTTTCACTCTACAGACCTAAACTCTACCTCGAAGTGAGTATCTCCTTCAACTGCTTCATTTAGGCTTTCCACATATGTATCTTTCCTGAAATCACGCTTAGTATTGTTTTCTGTATTCTTAAAGTTTACATAAATGAAATTATCCTGCATGTATCCCCCGTAGCATTTTTAATTCAACAGAGTTTTCAAGATTCATCCATAGAAATATAGATCGTTAATATATACATTAGATTAATTTATTGTTTTATGTTATTGGTTGATGTTTTTAAAGTAGGCTCTATGCCCTGTGGACACACAACAGGACCCCAAGATCATGAGTTGTCTGCTCTGCTGACCGTGTGGCCAGGCGCCCCTGATCTGGTTAATTTATCTTAACTGCTGGGCAGTATTCGCTAATTAAATACAACTTCTTTAATGTTTCTTTAATAATCCTAATATAGGTTGTTTCTCATTTTTTGCGGTTATAAAGTATAAAAATGACCTTCTTTTTGCATTTCTCCTTGGCGACGTAGGTCGCAGATTCTGTATAGCCTGTTTCTAGAAATACGGTTGTTAGGTTACATGGTATGAACTGTTTCCAACTGCATATCGTCCTTTTCCTCCTCACAGTGTTGAGCTAACTTCTGTTCCTACCCTGGAGAGTGAGGGTTTCCACATCAGGAATCGTATTCAGGTGTTGGCACTGAAAGCTGGCAGTGGCTGACAGTTTATGGTTGACGTTGTGAAGTTTGTCCTGGGGTCCAGGTTGGCTCGTGGAGTTCAGCTGTGATGTCCACACAAAGGAAAGGAAGAGGGAAGAACTCAAAAGGCTGCTTTGGAATTGACAGCCGATTGTGTTGACATCTTGTTGGCCGGCCTTCTCTGCGCAGGAGACGGGGACACAGAGTTTCAGCCGGACGCTGTGTATGGAACACGGAGGGGGTGGTTGCTGGACAAGCATAAACGTTTATTGACACAGATCTCTTTGCTAACATTTGGTATTATTATATGTTTCATTTTTGGCAGTCAGGTGAGTTTTTTTCCAATGACATTTCCCTAATTAGGCCAGGTACAGAATTTTTTACATGTGTGTTCGGGTCTTCTTTTCTGTGACTTGCCAATCAAATCGATATCCCTTTGCCTTTATTCTGTTAAGTTTTGTCTTTGCCTAATCAATTTAGCATAGTGCTTTAGTATTCAAGGTATTAATTCTTTGTTTATATCCAAATAGATACTTTTGTCATATATTTGAACTTTTGGTATGGTATCCTTTGTCGTACAGAAATCTCCATTGTAATGGGGTTCCGTTAGCAGTTCTTACCCTTTGTAATGTATCCTTTTCATGTGTGATTTGGAGAAGGAATTTGTCTCCTACCCTGAAGTCCTGAAGAACTCTTACAAAAATTTTTTTTAACTTTTGCTTTTCAAAAAATCCATTTGGGATTTTTTTTTTTTAATTTTTATTTGTGAATGATCTGAGGTAATGACCTAATTTAACTCTTCTCTGTCTGGAAGGCCTCTGGTCCTAGCAACAGTCATTACATATTCCATGCAACTGTTTGTTTTGCTACATCTGCCATCCTTCAAATCTCCACGTGCACATGAACTTTTGAATCTGTTCTGTTGTATTTTTACTACCCTTGCATCATACTCTGCCTTTTATTGTGAAAGCTCTTTAAAAAGACTTTGTCTAGTAGACTAGGCTTCCTTCTTTAAAAAATTGTCTTGGCTATTCTTGACTCTAATTTTTAAAAAATATTTAATAAATCTATTTGAGCGAGAGCGCATGCGGATGCTTGTGGGGTGCGACAGAGGGAGCGGGAGAGAGAGAATCCCAAGTAGATTCCACACTGAGTGTGCAGCCCGATGCCAGCCTCTATCCCAGGACCCTGAGATCATGACCTAAGCTGAATCCAAGAGTCGGACGCCCCAATGACTAAGCCACCCAGGTGCCCTGGTTCTACTTTCCTATATAAGTTTTAGGATCAGCTTGTCCAGGTGCATGATAATTTTGATTAGAATCTACTTGAGTTCTTAAGCTAATTAAGGGGAATCTGACATTTTCATGATCTCGAGTCTTTGCATTCATCACGTGCTTTGCCTCTCTGTGATCACTCGTTATATCTTTAGTCACATCTTACACACGTTCTCATATAAACGTTTTGCTGCCTTTGTTAGATACATTTCTAGGTGCTTTATAGTTTTTCTTTGTATTGTGAGTGGTGTCTTTTAAACAGTTTACTTTTTAAGAGTCTTCCTGTTGGCGTATAAGCATGCCTTTGTTTTTATCTGGTTCTTGTCTCGAGGAATACTTGATCTTAGTGGTTCAGTGTTTTATCATTTCCGCCTTTCTTTCCAATAAATCCATATTTGGTAATTCCTGCTTTTGCATTTCAGTCGGTGGGTGTCCCATCTTGTGCTTGACCATGGAAGTAGGGTTGCTGTCACTGCTTTTTGAGGCAGCTCAGACCATCCCCCCCTTTTTTAGATGCAACTCATTGCTGCTGCTACCTATTCTCTGTTATGGTCAAAAGGAACTGCCAGAAGAAATAAGAAGGTCACATCAGGTTCTGTGCCTTATCAACCACAAAGATCTCTCTGGGGCTGACTGCTGCTTTGTTCCCCGCTCTCCCTACCCCCCAGTTCCAGTTTATTTCCCACCTTTATTTCCCCTGCTCTCTGTCTCTCTCCCTTGGCCGCCTTCCTGTTTTTCCATCCTTCCCCCTTCTCCCCCTCATTTTCTTAACTGTCATTTTTCACACCTACCGGACACTTTATTTTGTACTTTATGTATGTTAACTCATTTGATTTTTGTTCCGGTCTGTTAAGGAAGGTAGGGCAACCCTGTTTCCAAGATGAGGAACTGAGGGGGCCCAAGCTTATGTAAGTGAGAGAACCTGGATAGTAAGTGAGGCCTCTTAGACCCTCATGTCAGTGGTCTTTCCGCATCACTCTTCTCCTGGAGTTAAGGTCCTTCCTTACTGGTTTTCTAAGTAGATGAGTTAAGTGTGCTGCCTTTTGCTCTTATAAAAAAAATTCTAATACACCTGTGAAGATGGTGTCTTTAGATTGGAATAAATTCAAGTGTTTGTTATGGGTGAAGTGTGTTACTCAGTCTTTTATGAGCGTCCGTCTGCTAGAGCACCCAAAAGAAAGAGCCATAGAAAGAGAAGAAGGACTTTAAGTGAAGAAAATAGACGTTCCCCATGTCAGATATGTTTTACATGTAAGCATTGTGTGGAGCCACGTAGCTACACGCGTGCGTCAGCAGGCGTCCGTCCCCAGGGCACAGCGCTGTCGCTCGTCTCCGTGTTGAGCCCGGCATGACTGGCAGTGTTGCTCCAGCAAGCCTTCATCCTTCAGCGGGCCTTCATCTCCTGCACGGTCAGTCCAGGTGGGAGATGAGTGGTCAGACATCTCCGAGGATGCCTCCGGACCCATCAGTTAGTAACACACGCACACTCGTTTGAGACCATTCCCGTCATTGTCCCGATAGCTGTCTTTATGCTCGTGAGGTTCACTGCGGCCCTTTTCATGTGTTCACATCCTTTCGGAGAGTCAGAACCACGGTGTCTGCCCGTGTGCTGTGTGTTCTGCACACCTGTCGCGAGCCATGTAGTTTTCCACGGAACGTTGTATTAGATAATCCCTTCAATGGTGCGCCGTTCCCTCTTGTGAGATCATCCAGTACTTTTGAGTTTTCTTTCTTTTTTTCTTTTTGGAATTTATGGACTGTTTGTTTAATTAGATTTCTAACCAGATGACTCTATCAGAGGGGATAGATACTTCTGTTTCTCTTGTTTTATTGTCAAGTTGCCTTCTGGCTGGTCTGAAACACACTAGGATGCCGCCTGCAGTGTTTGGATGATTCAGTTAAATTATAGCCGGCATTCGTTCATCTGGGGAGTGTTTATGGAGGCCCCGTGCTGGCGGAGTGTGTCATTTAGGCAAGGGAGATGGAGGACAAACATTAGCAAATAACTTATATTTTCTAGTAGAAGATTTCCGCAAAGAGCAGGGTGAGGGGGTGCTGGGAGTTGGTGTGACCTGCATTTTAAATGTCAGCTGTGGAGAAGGCGGCGTGTATACAAGGATGTGAGGCATTGGTGTTGCTCTGTGTGTTTTATTCCTTCCTTTTTTTTTTTTTTTGACTTATTTTACAAGCTTAAATAGAACGTCCAGATTACTGTAATCTACTTTCTTTGTTAATGACAACAGTTTCCCACATTTTCTATGTTTGTATTTAATTATGGCCACATTTGATTACTTTTATAAATGCACAGAGGTTTCTGTGCAAGACTGTCCCTGTCTTTACAGTTAAGAGTGGGGATATGAGGCAAATAGGTTTGCATCTACAGAGGAGGAGACCGTTCTGCCCAGGGCTCTAATGAGGGACCGAAAATTACCTCCAGTGCAAGATTAAAAAAGAAGAAGAAGATTGCTTTTTCTCTCATTGTATTCTGCTTTAAGTAAAGGAAACATGGTACTTAATACTAAGATGCAAAGGAATAACAGATATTTGTTATTTTGTAGGGTGACTGTTGGATCTGTATGGAACTCATGTCTACCTCGTTTGATAAGTTTTACAAATATGTATATAGTGTATTAGATGATGTTATTCCAGAAGAAATTTTAGGCAAAATCACTTTAGCAGTAAGTACCTGGTTTTTAAATTGTTTGTTCTGTGTATATACTTATATAAAGATGCTGCTGGAGTTTTGAATGCACCTATCTGAATGTCCTTCGCAGAATGTTGTTGACCTTCTTGGAAAATCATTCATAATAGGAAAAGAAACAAAATCACTTCTGTGGGGTTGTTAGTACAACAAGTCATAAGAACAGTTTTCAGAATATGTTCTACATAAAAACTACAATATTCTGTTCATTAAAATCACAATGAACCATAGTAGATTATGCTGTAAACAAAACCAGAAAAAGAAATTTTCTGTTCCTTTCTAGCCCTGTTGCTCTAACTGCTTTCAAATTGGTTGTGTTCTCACCGTTATCTCTAAGTTGATCAGGATCACAGCATTCTCCTTGAAGTCCCTTCATTGAAACTCTTAGACACAAAGTATCTTTCCTGTGGTCTAAGATTTGAGCTGTCCACTGTGGAAAGTTTTGACTAGCAATTTCAGGACTTAGCATTGCTACCAATTTGGCCGATTCACTTTTGCCAGAGCACCAGAAAGAAAAGAGGTAGTCTTTCACATGGGTGTTTGTGGTTTTCAAAGTGAATTCCTGATCATTTTCTTTCCTGCTCTGAATCTTTTAGTTGACAGAGGTAATTCACAAAATTCTTTTCAATGGAGTAAAGTTAGATTCTTAGAAAGCCCTAAGAATCTGAGCTAATGACGTAACATAGTTAGTGGGTGTGTAAACTGAGCTTTGTAGGAAGTTGTAAGGTGGAAATTCTGATGGATTTAATTTTCTACCTCTTCCTTTCCTCCACCTCCAGTAGAGTTTGCCTGCTGATTGCCAGCAGATCCTTTTTGATCATTAAGAGTTAATGTAAAAATATAGAGACAATTTCTGAACTGTATGTTAGTTGTGAAAGGGGCATGTGTGTGTGTCTGTGTATGTGTAATAGGAATTTCAAAAATTAAAGTCATAATCTTATGATTCATGTTAGTATTTTAATTTATTTAGCCAAGTTGGTACGTAAATCTAAATATTTTATGAGCTAAAACGTCATATACTCTTTCTTATGATTTTATAGAAAGCAGCTGAGTTATTTTAGAAACTTGTTTATTCTTGGTAAGATGCATAACATTTTATATTGATCAATTTCATCATCCCTCTCCCCAGTATACCAGGCCCAGTATTATCTTGGAACTTTTACTGTTCATAGTAACTGTAATGCCACAATAGTAGAATCATGACAGTAGCTAATGGTTTTTTTTTTTTTTTTTTTTTTAGCTAATGGTTTTTGAGTGTTTAGTTGCATCTGGCTAAGGTCTAATGACATTTTATCCTCATAGTGACTCTCTGTGGTGAATAGTGTAACCCCCCTTTTTAAAGATGACAGATCTGGAGCTTGGAGGGGTTAAGTCATTAATTTGCTTGGAACGCCGTACAGTTGCAGGCTGTAAATGAGTTAAGCCCAGGCAGCCCCATCTCAGAATCCTGCTCCTAACCACTGTGATGACAGGGTGATCGTGAAGTTGGAAAACATAGACAAAATTATTTTACTGTCTATTTCAGTCTGTGTGATGTAGATACACAAATACATCATTGGTTATATATCTGCCTGTGTTTCTAGACTTGGTGACAATCCTTTCTGTTAAGCACAACATTTAAAATTACTTTGTGTTAATTCTCTTTTTGCTGATTAATAACCCAATGAACACAACAGGCCCAGCTACTTGAAACATGGCGAGTTCCACATTCCTGACACCCAGTAGCTTACCTGATGGGGCGGAGACTTGACCATTTGATAGCAAATGGTTGGCACGTTCTTTATTTCTCTTTTAATTTGAGAGTGTGGGAAATTTTAATTCAAGCCCCTGTTCCCTGTACTCCTGGAGAAATGCCTGATTTTCTGATCATGGGCAGTGATCAAACGATACTGTAAGTTGTGCGTAAGTTGCCGTAGTGGTTGAGCAAACATGCTTTGACTTTGCCAAAATTATTTTGAAGGCTCAGCACCGGGTAAAGGTGGATGAATAATTAAGAGAAACCGAGGAAATTTAGAAAGACTTATTTAAATTAGAGTTGATAATGGAGCCAGACTGTGGACTCCGTCGTACTAAATATTTCCATTCTTGAAAAGTTTGAAGATGCAAGCAATGTACAACTTTGTAGTGACTTACTAAAAAATTTTAAGTTACCAGGTTCTGTTTAGCTGTCAGGGAACAGCATGTAAGAGCAGCTAAGTTTTCAGATCAAGATAATCATTTAGGATCTTCAGTTAACATAAAATGCAGACAGAATATTGAAATAATTAAGCTTAAAAGAATGTAAAGGTTACTAGGGCTGTTATCCATTATAAACGCTGTGCTGCATGATTAAAAGAATATTAATTGCTTATCCCATCTTTGCTCTTTCTCCCCAGACTGTGAAAGCACTAAACCACTTAAAAGAAAACTTGAAAATCATTCACAGAGGTGGGTATGAATTCTTTTTTATGGATTGGAAATTAATATTTTTCCTTAAAAAAAAAGAAGTTAATATTCTTCCTTAATTGAAAAACATTATTGAAAATTACAGTGTCTCTGTATAAGCCTTCCTGAAATACTTATAATTTTAGCAAAACATACTATATGTACCCTAACACTATTATTACTATTTTTAACCTAAAACTTTGTTTATTAATTTAAGGTATTTTTTCCTTTGAGATTCTATAAATTTCAGCTTATTAGTATATTGAGCTTAGAAACTGACATACATTTTGCTGCAAGGTTCTTCTTACTCTTCATTGAAAACAATTAGCCATTTACTTGATAGATGATGTTTCTCTGTGTATAAAAATGGGCCCAAAGGTGGTCCTGGGGACAGTCACAGGGTCTGGAGGATGGTACGTGGAGCAGTTTAAAGGACGCTACAGTCCCTTTCGGGTGTTTCTTCTTTACTTTAGAGGATATTTTTGCAAAGAGAGATGCTTTAGTTGTTATTGTACATTGGAATTCTTCCAAAATGTTTGTATTTGCGAAAACAGTGATCTTGGCCTTGTTGGACACAGGTTCAAATATTTCATGTAGATTTATCAGAAGCCAGTGGGAACCGTGAAATTTATTCAGCAAATAGGTTAAATAGTTACTCTCTTTATTACTATGCTAGACTCCGGGTAGGGCTGGTGGCTTTGAAGATGCACCTAAGTTCACTTTCCTCAAGAAACTTGTAACAGACAAGTCCAGGACAGTACATGGCAGTGTGGGATACAGCCTGACAATAAACAGGACAGAAAGTAAAAGGTCATATTCGGGGAAGTAGAAAGCCTTACATTTTAGGAAACATAGTTTCTGGTGGTTAAGACCTCAGTAATTGGTGCATCTATTTAAGTAATTTTAGTTTGGGGTTAATTCAAGACCACTGAAATTAGTTACCCTTGAACATCAGAATATTTCACTTAATTTTGCTTTGGCTTAATGCTTGTTAAACATAATTTTAGATAGATGGACTTATTTTCTCTTTTGCCTGAGATCATGTAGAGTTAGGTTCCTAAAGAAGATTATTTTGTTCTTTTTGTAGTTCATTGCATTCTTATTTTGGGATTTTCCTTCCTTTTTGATTGTGTTTTGCACTTAAGAGTAGTATCACCTTTAGTGCATATAACAATGACCCCTGAGATCACAAGGACATAACAATGACCTTGGTGATCACAGTGAAGCGCTAAGACGGTGCCTGAGGGGTGGCTGAATGAAAGGGAAAAGCTTCAAAAATGACTTTGGCTTCCCTATTAATAAATAAAAGCAGCCCTTTTTGTTTAGTTTATTTCATTTATTTGTCAGAGAGAGAGAAAGGGAGCACAAGCAGGGGGAGTAGCAGACAGAGGGAGAAGCAGACTCGCAGCTAAGCAGAGAGCCCGACACAGAGCTTGATCCCAGGACCTTAAGATCATGACCTGAGCTGAAGGCAGACACTTAACCGACTGAGCCACCCAGGTGCCCAGTATAGCAGTCTTTTTTTATTAATTAGGATCAGTTAGCTTGTTTGCTACAATTAAGAGTGCTTTTGATCATGAGTTAAAAAAATCCTAGTAACTGCCTTAAATGTCAAGGAGATGCACTGTCTGTCCTGATGAGTCCAAGGATAGGTGGCTTCAGGCACATTATGTCTGGGGCACAAACTCCCTTCTTTTGGCTCCTTCCTTCTTAATACATTGGCTCCATCCTCTGGGTGGTAACAGCCAAAGCAAGTGCCCAGCTCCCCAGTGTCACATGTAGACGTGACAGCCTCCTGGAGAAGCTGTCCCTCTTTGTGTGTGGCTGTCGTAGGGGCCGGGACATCTTCCTTACATCGCTCTAATGTTTTCTCTTGTCACCAGAATTGCTTCATGCCCTTACTCTAAACTGGTTATTGGCAGGGAGCATCAGCTGACCCTGATAAGCTTGGACCAGTCTGGCCCCGCTTTGGGAAGGTGTGGTTACAGCTACACAGAACAGGAGGGAGACCTCCATAGAATCAAATGCAGGTTCCGTTAGAAGGGAAGGGGTGGGTCGATAGGATGGATGTTTGATAGGCAGTCGTAGTCAGCCTTGTCAGTGATGGCAGGAGACCTTTTCTGGATTTTTTTATAGCTCCCCTTCTGAGTTATAAGCAGATGTTTTGTATCTTGTATTTATTTGTATCCTTTTATTCATTGAACCATGACAGTGACAATGAAATGGATAGAAGCATTGAGACAGGGATGGAGAATTCATGAGCAAAGGGGGAAGACTGACACAACAGGGGATGAGTATACAGTGGCGGTGAATTCATGATCAGTGAAGAAGGGGTAAAAACCTAGGGCCCAATTTGGCAAGACCATAAAACCTGGAGAACCAAATGGAAGGGATTCTGCTTTCTCAAATTTGCAGGAAAGCAAGCACACACACTTCCAAAGGGGTGAAAATGGATCTCAAGGATGATTGGAGGAAAGGGTTGGTCAGGGGAAACTTGATGAAGTCATCTAACGTCAGAAAAAATCTCTCAAGGAGAAATAATTATTAAGTGATGCATTTATTGAATTTAAATAAAGTTCAGGTACTGTATTAGGTGCTTTAATTTCCAGAATCCTATGAATTAGTAGTTATTTTCATTTTGTAGTTGATGAAGTTGTGGTTGCAGAGTCAAAGTTAAATCACTTGCCCCAGGTCACACTGTGAATTTTGGACCCAGATTTTGAACCTTTGCTTCTCTGATCCCAAAGCTGTGGCCTTTTCGATGTATTGGATTGGATACTTTCCTAAGTTAGCTAAAACTTGACTCTTTTTTTTTTTTTAAAGCTTTTATTTATTTGAGAGAGAGAGAGTGGGTGAGAGAGAGAGAGCATGAACCAGGGAGAGGGGCAGAGGAAGAGGAAGAAGCAGACTCCCTGCTGATCAGGGAGCTGGATATGGGGCTCGATCCCTGGACCCCGGGATCATGACCTGAGCCAAAGGCAGATGCTTAACCGACTGAGCCACCCAGGCATCCCTGAGACTCAACTGTGACTTAACTGTGGGTGTATAATTTGTATAGTTTGCATTTAGGTGGATAGTCTTTGACATATTCTGAAGTAGCTTGGTGTATTTTTTACAGATAGATTAAATTCATTCTTCATATTTTGACCAGTAAGTAGTGAATTTGAAGCAAGTAAATATAAGTCTTTTGGTGAAAACAAAGAAAGCATTATAGAATGCCTACATATATTGTGAAGCATTTTTTTTTTAAGATTTTATTTATTTATTTGAGAGAGCACAAGCAGGGGGAACAGCAGAGGGAGAGGGAGAAGCAGGCTCCCCGCTGAGCAGGGAGCCCAACGTGGGGATGCTTAACCAACTGAGCCATCCAGGTGCCTTTCTTGTGAAGCATTTTTAATACTAAGTTTTTAAACTTTGGCATTCAGAGCAGTGTTTCCTCATTTTTCCTCATCTTCTCACTTATCTGTATTTTCAGGACTTGGTCACATGTCTAAGGTTTTTTGGTATTTGTGCTTATTATGGCTTCAGAATGTAGCTCATTTGATTGATCACTTTCTTTTTTTTTTTTTTTTTAAGAATTTATTTGACACAGAGAGAGATCAGAAGTTGGCAGAGAGGCAGGCAGAGAGAGAGGGGGAAGCAGGCTCCCTGCTGAGCAGAGAGCCCGATGGGGGACTCCATCCCAGGACCCTGAGATCATGACCTGAGCCAAAGGCAGAGGCTTAACCCACTGAGCCACCTAGGCTCCCTGATTGATCACGTTTACATGAAATGATCTCTCTCTCTCTCTCTCGTAGATATCAAACCTTCCAATATTCTTCTGGACAGGAGTGGAAATATTAAGCTCTGTGACTTTGGCATCAGCGGACAGCTGGTGGACTCCATTGCCAAGACAAGAGATGCCGGGTGTAGGCCTTATATGGCAGTAAGTACAAAGGCCAGACCTTCCCACTTGGTAGTCTTTGCCCAGAGAACCTGTGGCCTTGGGGGCTCACCTTCTGTCACTGGTCACGCAGTTCACCGTACTAGAACATTTTCCTCTCCCCTAAAAAACAAACTGAGGTTCTAGCTTCTCCATGAAACTATGACATTATCCCAGTGAAGTCCTGTTTCATCGTCTTACTCTACTCCACTCGTCCGCTAGGTGGTTGAATACTTCTCAGAAGGCCTCCATGCTTCCCGCACCCCATGTGCTTGCATGACTGTTGTCGATAACATTGTAGGGTCATGGATACTATGGATCATGTGCCCACATCATCCATTCACACGTGGAAAATGTGGCCTAGGCCACTCAGGATGCTTCTCTTCCAGTTGGATAAGAATGAGAGACTGGAATTCGCAGAGTTCCTAATAGAACTCAGTACAGCTTAGAGTCTGGGGCTGTGTTCTGCAAATTGTTGGCCCTTCCTCAGAGGTGGATGTAGCACGCTGACAGATCCAAGGGTGGAGGTCTTGAGCATTTGCCGACCTCAGCGAGACAGACTTATAGCCTTCGTTGTGTGTCATGCTCCTCTTACCAGCGAATGCACATGCTGAGCCGATAGCTGGATTTTGATCTGTATTTGATTGGAAATTTAGTGTCTATATTTTAAGCATTTCCCCTAGCTGTCAGTGTCTTCCCTAATGTGTCCGTGGTTCCTTGGGGACCGGCACGCTGCTCTGACATGGTGACATGTGGGCTTTGCAGACTGTTGAGACACTCCCGTCAATAGCGTTGGCTGCAGTGTTTATGGACTTGTGTGTGTGCGCGCACTTGTGTGTGCACGAAAGGAGGCTTCCATTTAAAGTTTGGGCTTTGTGGATGTTGACTGGTGAGGCAGATTATTGGGAAAATGTGGAAGGTCTTGCATTCATCCTGATAATTAGGGGATAAATGGAACAACAGTTTCAAAAGCAAGAAATAAGACATATTAAACAGGTAGCATTTGGGAAGTCTCATATTTGACGCATTTAGTAGTAATGCCCTGAGAAGTAACGTGTAGGGCTTGGCACAGTACTGAAGCGTTTTTGCTATGTGACATTGACTAAGAATTATGTTTGATTTATGCAGGGTTTTTTTTTTTTTTAAAGATTTTATTTATTTACTTGAGACATACAGAGAGAGAACACACGAGCAGGGGGAGGGGCAGAGGGAGAAGCAGTCTCCCCGCTGAGCAGGGAGCCTGATGCGGGGCTTGATCCCATGACCAAAATCATGACTCAAGCCGAAGGCAGACACTTAACTGAGTCACCCAGGTGTCCCTGATTTATGCAGGTTTTATGTTTGAATTCAGGTAACTTTTAAGAGAGCAGTAGACTTTAAGTTTTTGTTTGGAAACAGGGTTCTCAGGCCCAGGAAGGGTTAGAGCTTTTCTTTCCCTGTTAAGCTTCTTCAGCCTTGGAGTCAGCAGGCTGAGGATAAACTCTGTGTCTCTGATCGTTACTGGGCTAAACGAAAAGCTTCTGTCCACTCCAGTCTTTCAAGGCCTACAGGTGGACAGGAGTGTGATTGGCATTCTTGTTATTACACGCCTTGTGACGTGACTCTTCTTTGATGCACCTTGACCGAAGGCCTCGGAAATGGATCTTGTCTATTTAAGATTTATTATTTGTCTTTACTCTCTGGGAATTATGATTTCTTATTATATTATTTAACATAAAGATGTATGAAATGTAGAGTTGAAACACAAGTTTTTCCATAAACCAGTTGTTAACGTTCATACTTTGGGGCCTCTGCACCTCCTTGTCTAGGTGTGTGTGTATGTACAGATGTGTGTGTGTGTGTTCTGGGCTGTTTGAAAGTAAGTTGCAGATAGGAATTTCATTATAAATGTTTCCACCTGTATCTCCCATAGAAAAGGGCAGTCTTCTGTGTAACCACACTACCATGACCGCCACACCTGAAACAGAAACCCAAGGTAATGAACACGAATTTCATGGCATCGCTTGATACGATGTTCATACACAGATTTCCCTGGGAACGTCCCACATCCTGGGTTTGTCTGATTATCGTTCCCTCATAAGGAGTTTCAGGCTATACGTTTTTTCAGCACAGATGCTTCGTAGACAATAGGTAATTCATATTGTATCACATCATAAAGCACATCTTGTAATGTTTATAGACATGCTTTTTTTTTTTCCTTTGAAGCAGTTGAGACATTTGTAAAATAGAAACTCGTTTTCTCAATTTTTTCCTTTGTTCTTCTTCTCCAAATGAGTAATTGATCTTTTCATTTCCGAAGGATTCCTTCCCCTGCTAGCCTCTCATGCTTCCTGAGCTCTGCTGTCCTCCAATATGAAGTCACACCAGCTTCCCTATCTTTGACCAGCATTTCCTCTTGTACCTCTTCTCCTTCTGTGATAGAAGCCCATCTGTATTAGTTTGTAGGATACGTTGTCCTAATTGCCAGTAGAAGTAGGAACTCATTTCATAGCAGTCCTTTCTGAAATATGTCGATTTATTTACCTTGGACATTTCTCAAACCCTCACATAATCTCCTTTTAAAATAGAGACAGCCTATTAGGCAGGAAAATCTAACCAGGTTCTGTCATCAACATCAGGAAATTGTTGATGTTTGTGTCCTCTTTTGGTCTTTGTTCAACAAATTAGGTAATATACATTCATTCATTTGTATTCTTTTTCTGTCTCTGGTTTCAAAAAACTTGATTCTTCAGGACTTGTGTATAAGACTGAAACAGTGGTATTCACTTTTTTCCCTTTGGAAGACCATTCATGTTTTCAAAATGTCTGGTAAAGAAATTATTTACCAGTTCTGTAAGACTTCATTTTTGTTCAGAGGTTTCTGTGACAAACTCCGTCTCTTTGCTTGTTACGAGTTTATTCAGATTTTCTAATTTTTCTAAGTCACTTTTGGTAATTTGTGTGCTTTTAGGAATGTTTCCGTTCCATCTGGGTTATCTGACTTTGTAAGTTCAGTGTCTGTGTTCCCTTAGGAAGTTTCCAGTTTCTGTTCGTGTCTCCAGTGGATGGCTCATACTTCCCAGTTTCTTTGCGTGCTTTATATTTTTGTGTGTGTGAGAAACTGGACATTTTGAATATTACAGTGTTGTGGTTCTGGGAGATGCCTGGGTGGCTTAGTGGATTCAGCTTCCGACTCTTGGTTTCAGCTCAGGTCGTGATCTCAGGGTCATGAGATGGAGCCCCATGTCAGGCTCTGCCAGTGGAGTGTCTCCTTGAGATTGTCTCCCCCTCTGCTACCCCCCACCCCTGCTCACAGGTGCACTCGCTCTTAAATAAAAAATTGTGGTGATTTTGGAACTAAATTATTAATTCTGGAAATAAAATAAGATGATTCTCCCCCTCTCCTCATGGTGTGTTTTGTTCCTTTTTGTGAGATGTAGCTGTTTCTCTAGTGCTTTTTTTCCTACAGTCTTGTTTTAAAGTCTGTATTTTTACTCCTATGTGGTCTCTGATGTCTGTTTTCTTAGCTTGTGTTCAGCTAGTGTTTTGACAGTTTTGTTTTTTGTTTCCTGAGGGTTTTTTCTTTTTTTTTTTTTTTAATACCAGGACCCAAAAAGAAAAAAAAAATTCCACAAAGAAAACAATGGGGAAGAGACCCCAACATTCCAGTCTTTGCAGATTGGCTTTGCACTTGAGTGCTCCTGCGTAGCCCAGCCACTTATAAGCCTGCCTTTACCTCTACTTTGTACTTGCCCTCAGTCTGTAGATCAGCCAGAGGTTACAGCTGAAGTTCTTCTCAGGTTTTTCTGAGCATGTGTCCTGCCTCAGGCATGCACATGGCTTTCTGAATTTCTCATTATACACAGGCGATCTTGAATGGCTTAATTTTCCGAAGGAACTCTTCCGTCTACTTTACCTGCCATACTTCTGGCGCTCTAACGTATCTCTGTCCTCATCTTTTGCACCAGCCATCCGCGGGTCCTTCGTTCGCCTTACAGAGTTTTTGAGGAATGACCTCTGCTTTTCTGCCTCAAAAACTCTGTAAGGCAAATGAAGGACCCTATGACTGATCTACAGACTGACGTGGGTTGATATTTTCACTTCCTGGTGACTTTGAAATCCCATCACGTTATGCCTGTTTAAAAAATGTTTAGTAACTCTAAGTTTGAAGAACTCTGTTATTGATAGTTTTATAAATGTGTTTCCTATTGGAAGATCATGTCCTTGTTCAGTACATAAAAGATAAAATGCAGACTGTAAAATGGAGAATTAATTACCCATTATTCATTCATAGAGGGAAAAAATTGTTGTGAGCATATGTCCCACTACATTTTAATGTAAATGTAATCTTATTACACATATGCCTTTTATCTGTTCTGTAGGCATTTGCAGGCATGTTTCCAGGCCAGGGCATCTTCATGTATAATGAATTTGGCCACTAAAAATTAACTGACTTTCTATTTTTGCCTGCTTGCAGTTTTTTTGTTAGTATTTTGTTATTCTTAATATTGCCGCAAAATTTTTAAGCTGTGTCTTCCCACAACTCTTTTCTATTTTCCCTTGGCTATAAAAGATTCACACCTCTTGAGACCTATGGGGAAACGATGTACGACTGAGAGAGTGTATTTTTAAATGTCATTCTGGGTTAGAGTATTACAGTTTTATCTTTGTTGGGTTGATAGGCCAGAATGGGATTTGGGAAAAATTTCCTGGGAGTTTTGTTATGTATTTAATTTAATTAATTTATTTTTTAAAAGATTTTATTTATGACAGAGAGATAGCGAGAGAGGGAACACAAGCAGGGGGAGTTGGGGAGGGAGAAGCAGGCTCCCCGCTGAGCAGGGAGCCCAACACAGGGCTCCATCCCAGGACAAGGGATCATGACCTGAGCCAAAGGCAGACATTTAACAATGACTGAGTCACCCAGGTGCCCCTTTGTTATGTATTTTAAAATCATTGAGAAAGGTAGATACTTTTGCATTTTTTTCTTGTATTTGGCCACTTTTATGTATTAATCTTTACCCATTTTTTTTATGAGGATGCCAGTCTTTCGTATTGACGTAAAATATAATGAAAATCTTAATTCGTTTCTTATTAGGTTGCATATATGTTCCCTGAAGTTGTCCTTTGTCTTGAAATTTTACATATTTGTGGTTGAATTGCAGAAATAGAAAAATTCCATTTGGCGAGTTTATCAGTGTTACCTTTATGCTTTCTGGCCATTAGCATGTCTTGAAAGATCTTTCTTATGCCAAGATTAGACATGGTTGCAGGGTCACATTGGAATATCTTAAGTTTAGGCTTTTGTTTTTTACATTTTAGGTTTATAATCCTGCTGTGATCAGCGTTGGTGTGTTATTAAGGGAAAGAGTCTAACTTTTCTCCTCACAGTTGGTTAAACAGTTAAGAATTTTTTTAAACTTTAATTTTTTTATATTAATTCTTTAAAGAGATTTTATTTATTTATTTGAGAGAGAGAGGGAGAGAGAATGTGAGCTGGAGGGAGAGGGAGAGAAAAATCTCAAGCAGACTCCCCACTGAGCACAGAGCCCAACACGGGGCTTGAACCCATGACCCTGAGATCATGACCTGAGCCGAAACCAAGAGTTGGATGCCTAACTGACTGAGCCACGCAGGTGCCCCTATTTTTTTTTTTTTAATTCAAGAATAATTAACATACAGTGGTGTGAGTCTCAGGTGTATAATGTAAGGACTCAGCAGTTCTATCCATTACTCAGTGCTCATGGTGACAAGTGCCCTGTTAATCCCCTTCACCTATGAAATAAACACTTTATTTTAATTATCTGTTTATACGAACTCCATTGTTTAGAATCAGTACTCTTAGTACTAAATACTTGGATTTGGGACTGTTTCTGGACTACGTTGTATCATCTTTCTGCATGTTTCGTATGAACAGTGTATCATATTAAAAAGAATTCAGCAGGAATCTAAGTGACATCTCTTTAGACATAAATTCCTTTGGTTATTGCATTTTTATGTTCTTGAGTCTTCCCAATGAAGAATATGTTGTTTTTCTCCATTTGCTCTGGTTATCTTAATGTTTCTTATTTATTTTTCCTTCTTACAGGCTGTGCACATTTCTTACTAAATTCTTGCAAATTTTGTTGTCATTTCTGAGTACTTGTTTATACCCATTGTATGTGTTTTTTCTCCCTTTTTTTTTGTTTGTTTTTGTTTTTGTGTTCAAGCCCAACATGGGGCTTGAACTCATGACCCTGAGATCAAGACCTGAGCTGAAATCAAGATTCTGATACTCAACCGACTGAGCCACCCAGGCACGCCCCCTCCTTTTTTTTTTAATCCATCCTAGTGGGTCCTTTTACCCCCATTACTGCATTTTAACTGCTGTCATCAGAGTAAATACCATCTTTTATGTTGCTGAAGACCATGGTGAGTTTTAAGTCCTGATCTTCCTTAGTTTTCTTGTAATGTTTAAAATACTGTATTCTTTACATTTTTTTTTAAAGATTATATTTATTTTTTTTGACAGAGGGAGACATAGCAATAGAGGGAACACAAGCAGGGGGAGTGGGGGAGGAGCAGGCTTTCCCACAAAACAGGGAGCCTGTTGCCGGGCTTGATCCCAGGACCCTGGGATCATGCCCTGAACCAAAGGCAGATGCTTAACGACTGAGCCACCCAGGTGCCCTTTGCCCCTAAAATACTGCATTCTTGAAGGACTTTGGTCACTTGGCTTCGAGACATGACATACTCTTGGGTACCTGTCTGGCTGGCCTCTCTCTCCTGGTTCTCTAGGGCCTTCTCATCCTCCTGATCTCTTTACACTGGTGTGCCCCAGGGTTGATATTCAATCTCTTTTTCCCTCTTAACTATATAGATTTTTTTAGTGAGTTCATCCAATCCCAAGTATTAATGCTTTCTGTCTCTTTTGTTCAGCAAAGTGCAGCATCTGTCATTTAGTGGGTGCTCAGGAATGATGAATGCTGATAATTTCTTTCCTGCCCACACCTCACCTGTCAGTTCTAAAACCATGTCTCTGGTTTCCTACTTTATGACCCTTCGTAGGTCCCATAGAAGTCATAGATACAAGAAATCCATTACCGAGCTCTTGACCTCATCGTATCACCTTTCTGCTTCCTACAAGAGCTGGGGGCTGCCTCCCTCCCTGCTCCCCACCTCCCTGCCCCAGTTTGTCTATATTTTAGTAAATACGAGCTCCTCTATCTAGTTGTTCAGACTTGGGAGTTTCATTTCCTTCTACTTTCCATATTCTGCATCCTGTCCGTAAGCAAAGGCTTGTCTGCTTTACTTTGAAGGCACGGAACCCATTGTCTTTTTAAAAATCCCTGAGGTTCCTTGGCCTGGCCACTGGCATTTCTCACCTGCCTGATGGCTGTCATCCCCAGAATGGTGTTCCTGCTTGACCTTGCTCTACTGCATAGTCTGTGCTCAACGCAACAGCCGGCTCTCCTTTCCAGGCATTGTCAGATGATGCCCCTTCACCCCCACATCCTCACAGTGGGTCTACAAGGCTCTGCGTGATCTGGCCCTCAGCTCTCTCTGAGTCACCCTCATGTTACCTCCGGCCTCATTTGCCCAGCTTGCTGACCTCCCCGTTCCACATATATATGGGAGGGAATCCCTGCCTTGGGGTCTCTTCCTTTCTTCTTTGAACTCTCTCCCCTGTGAATATTTTTAGTGTGCCAGTTTTTCACTTCCCTTAGGTCTTGGAGCAAATGCATCGCTAAAACTTCCTGGACCACCATATGTGACGTGGTGCCCTCCCTTTCTCTCTTAACCTCCTTGACCCTGCTTGGCTTTGTAACCCTCATCACTACCCGACTCTTGGTTTCAGTATCTCTCCCAACCAGATTGCGAGCCCTCAGAGACCCAAGTCTTTGTTCCCCATTGTGTTCTTGGGTGCTAAGACAGTTTTTGTTGCTATTTTAAATGTAACATGATGTGTTTTCCTAATAATTGCTGATATACAGAGGAAAGCTAGTTAGATTGAATATGTTAATTTTTAACCAAATTATTCATCTGCCTCATTTTTTAATAGGTTTCAGACGGTACTCCAGGTACCATTCTGCACATAATTTTTGCCTTGGCCCTCTTCATATTTATTGATCTTTCTCATACATGTGTATGTATTTATTTTTCTCATATTTACTTCTGTTGCTTTGCCTAGAACATCTAGATGTTGATTGACAACATTGATAGGATTCTCATGTATGTTTGGACTTTTCTCATTTAAGTCTCTGTGCATTTCTGTGTGTGTGTGTGTGTGTGAGAGAGAGAGAGAGAGAGAGAGAGAGAGAGAAGATGAGAATGAATCAGGAACAGCTGTTAAAATTTTATTAAGTGCCTTTTTTGGTGTCAGTCAGTCCATGAGGCGATGTTGCTCCCTGCGTATCTACTGATAGGATGAACATAGTAACCTCTATTTCCTGTGGTTGAACCATTCCGGCATTTGAGAAATATTCCCTACCTGGCTCACAGTTCGTATGTTTAATGTATTTTTACATTTGGTATGTTAATATAATTTCTGCATGAAAATGTTTAAATGAGATTAGTTATAGTTCATGTTGTGAAGGTTTTATATGGGCTATGCCAGTTTTAAAAATCACACTGGGAAAATTTCCATCTTTATTTTAGTTATAGTAAAAAGGTAGTGATTAGCTTATGAGTGAAACATCTTTGACCTCCTCGAGCTCAAAAAAGTTTCCTCAGACTTCACAACATCGGTGATGGCATAGTTTTCTGTTCCTTGAGAATGAAATCCATCTTAGTCAGGAGTCTTTGAGGAAAGAGAGAGAATTCTTAAAAACCTGTGAAATTTTACTATTTCTTCAGCATCAGCACGTGTGTGGGTGTGTACGCATGGGTCTATGCATACACATACATATTTTTGTTTTCATAGTTGTTTTAAATGTTAGATGTTAAGAGCTATTTTCTGGAATGTTTTTTTAATATCCAAATGTGTGGTAGTTCAAACATTTGTGTACAGTTTCTTTAATACACCTCCCTTTAAAAGGTGGAGACCAAGTACAGCCTGACACATGGACTGAATTCTGCAAGTCACTTCTACTGAAGAACATACGGCAGGAAGGACATTGTGTCCCTTCTGAGAGTAGGTCATAAAAAAGCATTGTAGCTTCTTTCTTCTTTCTTTCTTGGATTGCTCACTTTGGGGAGAGCCAACTACCACTTAAAGCCACTTAAAGCAGCTTTATGAGAGACTCATGTGGTGATGAACTAAGGCTTCCTGCCAGGAACTGTGTGTATGAGCCTGTTGACAAATCCTCCAGAACCCCAGTAAAGTCATCAGCCCTGCCCAACATCCTGACTGTAGTCATGAGACGCCCTGAGTCAGAACCACCCATCAAAAGTAGTCCCTGAAACCTGACTCACTGAAACTGTGACATAGTAAGTGTTTGTTGTTTTAAAGGTACTCAGTTTTAGGATAATTTGTTACACATCATAGCTAACCACTACAAAGTGTTTCATTGATTCTTTTTAATCTTTTGGCTTATTACTTCCTTTCAAAGCTTTTTAGCCTGTACATTTCTGCCTATTGGGACATACTGAGATTCTTTTTAGCATGATCAGTGAGCAACTAAAAATGAAATATTGGAAAAGGCCTGTTCTGTATTATTAACTACATTTATTCAGCACCTCTTTTTTGCCTCTTTAATCCAAGAAAATTAAGGATTTGTTCGAAATCTGTTAACATTATGATTGTCAGTTTCTCATTTCTTGGTTTTTATTTTATATATTTCAATACAGAGTAACTTGAGTTGTGTATTTTATACATACTTTTGGATATAAAATTGTCTTATCTTTTTTTGTTGTTGTTGTTGTCGTTTTTGTTAATGTTACATATCCTATTCTCCGAGTTGATGTTTTTAAACTTTATAATTTTAAAAGGCTTTTTTTCTTTTTTCTTTTTTTAAAGACTTTATTTATTTATTTGACAGAGATCACAAGTAGGCAGAGAGGTAGGTAGAGAGAGAGGAGGAAGCAGGCTCCCTGCTGAGCAGAGAGCCCAACGCAGGCTCGATCCCAGGACCCTGAGATCCTGACCTGAGCCAAAGGCAGAGGTTTAAACCACTGAGCCACCCAGGCATCCCAGAAGGCTTTGTGTTTTTCAAACCTATACTTTGGATTTAGCTTTGGGATGTGGGATCTTTAGTTCATGAATCTTAGATATCTACTTCTCTCAAAGAATAATTTTCAAAATGTTAAAAATATTATACATACAAGTAAAAAAAGAACCTATCAAAAATACATATAACTCATTCATAAGAACATTGGGCAGGCAGGAAGGTGAGACTAGCTCAAGAACATTTGTGTAATTCAGTATTATGGTCCCTGAGGAAAGAAGGCTGGGATGGGATGGCTCATTCAGAAACAGTACTGCTCATTATCTCCCTGTACATAAAGAAGTAAACTTCTGGGGTTACTGAACAGAAATCATTTACATCCCTCATGGGCAAAAATATTCCAGTAATCATGTAACTTAAGTAAGTGTCTGTCCCTAGTGAATAATAAATATCAAGTGACATGAAAGGAAACGTAAATAATCTTTGGGTAGGCTTGCTGGTGCTCTTGTATGATCAGAAGGAAGTGAAACCCTTGTTTGACTGACTTACAGGAGTTGGGTCAGTTTTCTTACCACATATGTGCTAGAAATTCCAGCCATTTGACATAAGCATACAGCAGTTTCAGAAGGACACGACCGCCAGAACCACAAATGGTAGGCCCCCGTTTTAAGTATACACTTCGGATTTTGACAGATGTAGCTACTCATGTAATCACCTCATCAATCAAGAGATGAAGATGTATGTCACCAAAAAAAGATCATTGGTCCTGTTTTCTGTCAGTGTCAGTTGGATTTGCTTTTCCTGGAGTTTCATCTAAATGTCATCTTACACCATGTACTGGTTAGTGTCTTGCCTTCTTTCTCTTAGCATAATGTTTTGAAGAGATAGCCCTGTTTTTGATGTGTGTTAGTTCATTCTTTTGATTGCTGAGAAGTTCTGCATTCTACTGATAGACCACAGTTTATTCATCCATTGACCTGTGGGCATCTTGGCATTACCAAGTTTTTCAGTACCTGGTGTTTCTCCATTTATTGAGGTCATTTTGCTGTCAGTAGTGTTTTGTAGTTTTCAGTGTAGGAGCTCTTAAACTCTTAAATTTATTCCTAAGGAATGCATGTTTCTTGATGTCACTATTTTAAATGGAATTTAAAAATGTATTTTACAGTATTTTTCTTTTCTTTTTTTTTTAAGATTTTATTTTTTAGATTTTTTTTAAAGATTTATTGTGTTTTTTTGTTTGTTTGTTTGTTTTTTTGACAGAGAGATCACAAGTAGGCAGAGAGGTAGACAGAGAGAAGGGGAAACAGGATCCCCGCCAAGCAGAAAGCCCAACGCAGGGCTTGATCCCAGGACCCCAAAACCATGACCTGAGCCAAAGGCAGTGACTCAACCCACTGAGCCACCCAGGCACCTCGTATTTTTCTTTTCTTAAAAAAGAGTTTATTTATTTGAGAAAAAATGCAAGTGGGAGAAGGAGCAGAGGGAAAAGGACAAGCAGACTCCACACTGAGGACAGAGCCTGACACAAGGCTCGATCCCAGGACCCCAAGATCATGACCTGAGCTGAGATCAAGAGTCAGATGCTTACCTGCCTGAACCACCCAGGGGCCCCTTCCAGTGTTTTTTCTTGTTCTAGGTAAAGACAGACGATTTGCATATTTTGCCATTGTGCCCTGGGTGCTTGCTAGTTTCACTTTAGTTTTAGTAGGGATTTTCTGTGTAAACAGTTGGAGAAGTTCAGGTGTCTGTGATCAAAATAGTGTTTTTTTTGTTTTGTTTTGTTTTGTTTTTTCTTCATCTTTTTATATTGGCTAGGACCTCCAATACAATGCGGAATAGAAGTTGTACCTCAGGGGTGCGTGGGTGGCTCAGTTGGTGAAGCATCTGTCTTCTACTTACGTCATGATCTCAGGGTCCTGGGATTGAGTTCCGCATCAGGCTCCCTGCTCAGTTGAGGGGTGGTCAGTTTCTCCTTCTCCCTCTGCCTGAAGGTCCCCCTGCTTGTGCTCTCTCTCTGTCAAATAAATAAATAAAATCTTTAAAAAAGTAAAGAAGTTGTACCTTATTCCATATTTAATAAGGAAGGTAGTGTTCTGGATTTCAGAGGTAAGTATGATGTTAGCTATAAGTGATTTTTGGATGCCCTTTGTGAAATGAAGTTTCCTTCTTTTCTCTTAGTGTTCTAAGAACTGAATTTTGAATTTTGTCAGATGCCTACATTTATTGAGATGAAGATATGATATTTCTTCATTTTTCTGAAAATGTGGTGCATCAGATTCTTTTGAAGTTTTAAGTCAGTATTGTATTCCTGAGATAAACACAACTTGGTCCCGATTTTTACCTCTTCACATGTTGTCAATTAGATTTTCTCATTATTTTTGTTAACAGTTTTTGTGTCTGTGTTTATGAGGGTTATGAATTGTGTTGTGATGTCTTTATTAGGTTTCCGTAAATGATTATATTGGCCTCATAAAACATTTTTGAAAGACATTTGTGTAAGACTGGTGTTATTACTCCCTTGCATGGTTGAAAGAGTTTACCAGAACCCATCTGGATTTCAACTTTTCTTCATGGGAAGATTTTTAATAATAAAGTCATTGCAAAAGTAGGTTTTGTTTTGTTTTTTAAAGATTTTATTTATTTATTTGACAGAGATCACAAGTAGGCAGAGAGGCAGGCAGAGATAGAGGGGAGAACAGGCTCCCCACTGAGCACAGAGCCCGATGCGGGGCTTGATTCCAGGACCCTGGGGCCATGACCTGAGCCAAAGGCAGAGGCTTTAACCCACTGAGCCACGCAGGTGCCCTGAAAAAGTAGTTTTAAGTCTATTTAGATTTCTGTATTCTTTTTGATAGGTTTCATTTTAAAAATAATATGTCCATTTCCTCAGTTTCTGGAAGAGCAGTAGTTATTTCCCCTCTTTTGTTCTGATTTTAGTCATCTGATTGTCTTTCCTTTTCACTCAGTCAGTGTAGCTGAAAGTTTGTCAGTTTTATTGAGCGTTCCAGAGAATCCTTTTGGGTTTTGTTGTCTTTTCTCTTTGGTTTTGTTTGTTTGTTTTTCTCTATTTTACTTGTTCTGTTTCTAATTTCTTAAAGTTTTAAAGTGAGGTGTTGATTGCCATCTGTCTTGTCTTCTATTATTTGCATTCAGCGCTATGAATTTCTCCCTGAATACTACTTTTGCTGCATTTCACAATATCTGATAAGTTCTACTTCATTTTCATTTAGTGCAAAGTTTGTTTTTGTTGTTTTTTACCTGAGGCTTTCTCTGTGATCCGTGTATTGCTTAATCTTCAAATACTTGGGGATTTCCCAGGTAACTCTCTCTTGATGATTTCTAATTTAGTGACTTTGTGACACACTTTGCATGATTTCTCTTTTTAAAAATAAGGTGTGTTTTATGTCCCAGAACATGGTCCATATCAGTGGATGTTCCATGACAGCCTGAGAAAAATATGTAACCTGCTGTTGTTGGACAGAGTATTTTCTTCTCTTGGTTGACTATCTGGAATTTCTGGGTACCTTATATCTTATCTTAAATACACATTTTTACAGCTAAAAACTAAGTAGCTTCCAGTGAATATTTATTTATGCAGCCACAGTACTCATGTTCAAAACAAAAATGTGTAAAATAGGTCTCCAAATAAGTTGTTGCTGACAGGCAGGATTTATAACAGTCAACTCTTGCACTTCTGCACATTTCTTTCAATAGCAGTGACTCTCAGCCTTGGGTAAGGACCATTGCCAGCTCTGTGCTCCTAGTTCTCTACCTCCTTCTCCGTCCCTGATGCACTGTGTAAATAATGGTCCCTTATTTCAAGGAAATGTAAAGAATGCTCCCTTCATGGAAACTACAAAAGATGATTTTTGCTGTTTGGATGATAGGATAATATATTTGACAGTGCCTTAATTTGGTTAAAAATGACTAATCCATGTCTTTAAAGATATGTATAGTGATGGCTTTAGCTTTATGATGAAGAATGGGTGGAGTAATTATAATGAAATTAGCTCATGTTTGCTCTTGTATCTCAGATATATTGTGGTGTGGCCTTATTCAGTGAAACAGAGAAGACTTAGTCTCCTTTTTTTTTTTGGTTTTTCCTGTTTTTGCTTTTTTGTTTGTTTTTACTAATCTGACCCTGTAATTCTTTATTTTTTTTTCACTTTTCTACTTTTCTTCCTTTTTTCTTTGTTCTCAGCTTCCGGTTTGTAAATGCTGGTGAGTCCTTGTGGGTAAAAATTAGAAGAGTTGCTTTGTGTTCCCTTTATGGAGGTAGTAATGGGTTGGGTGTTATTGTTGTTGGTTTTCATTATGATGATGGCTTCCTGTTACCCCCAGTCTGACCCTACACGTGGATTCTTCTAGGAGTATGCTGGCATTTCAGCTCCCTACCCAGCTGTTGCTTCCATCATGTTCCTTGATAATATGCATAATTAATGACCATGACTTCTCTTTCTGTTCCAGCCTGAAAGAATAGACCCGAGCGCGTCACGACAAGGATATGACGTCCGCTCTGATGTCTGGAGTTTGGGGATCACATTGGTACGTTCATCACAGTACTGTAGCAGGAAATTCAGAATGGAAAGAAAATTTTATCAGCCTTCCACCCCTCCTGAGAACTGCTTTTTTTTTTTTCTCTTCTCGTCTTTGACTTTACTTACCTATTTTTTCCTCTATAGTTATAATCGCAGGGACTCTGTCTTCTAGTTGTTGGGAAAAAGTCTCTGTTTTTAAATTTTTTTATAAACATATTATGTATTTTTAGCCCCAGGGGTACAGGTCTGTGAATCACCAGGTTTACACACTTCACAGCACTCACCACAGCACAGCCGCCCCCACCCCCGCAATGTCCATAACCCCACCACCCTCTCCTGATCCCCCTCCCCCCAGCAACCCTCAGTTTGTTCTGTGAAGATTAAGAGTCTCTTATGGTTTGTCTCCCTCCTGATCCCATCTTGTTTCATTTATTCTTTTCCTACCCCCCATGTTCATTATTCTTTTCCTACCTACCCCATGTTGCATCTCCACTTCCTCATATCAGGGAAATCATATGATAGTTGTCTTTCTCCGATTGAAAAGTCTGTGTTTTACTTTGAAAATCAAACCAGAGTTGACGGTTTCCCTCAAGGTTTTTTCTGGTGCCTCTGCGCCCTCCATTGTGCTTCTGGATCTCTTGGCAGAGGTACTAGGAGTCACACCTGCATCAGGAAGAGGGATGGGGAGGGTGGCTCCTCCCACCTCGGGCAAGAGCAGGGTGTCCGGTAATACTCCCTACAGGGTGTGTGTTAGGCAGACATGTTTACGTGTACGAACATTGTTTCTACTTGGAATCTTCTGTTCACTGAATAGAAAAGTCACAGATGGTGAGCAGAAAGTAATTCATTTCTGGAGGAATACCAACTACCTAGGTGAGAACTCTAATAAAAGTTCTACCTTAAAACAGCGCTGAGAAAGAAGAGTGAGAAAGCTACTTAATTTGCAACTAAGTGCAATGAAATAAACTTTTTTTTTTTTAAGATTTTATTTATTTGACACAGAGAGAGAGGCCACAAGTAGGCAGAGAGGGAGGGGGAAGCAGGCTCCCCACTGAGCAGAGAGCCTGATGCGGGGCTCGATCCCAGGACCCTGAGATCATGACCTGAGCCAAAGGCAGAGGGTTAACCCATGGAGCCACCCAGGCACCTGAAATAAACTCTTCTTTCTCACCTATGACTGTACTAAAATTTTCCTTCTGTCTTAGAAGTATCTGTATTTGCTTATTACTTCCTTATTCGTAAATTTTGGTTTAAAACTTTAGATTTATTTTCTTGTGCTTCCTGTCATACCACGGCTTGGTGGCATTCTTCTGACCCTGAACAGCTGCTTCTACATTGTGGGATTTCCCATCACTAGATGGAGCTGTGTCCTATTTGGGAGGCAGCCTAAAGCTTCCCTTCACTTTCCTCCCATTTTTAATAAGGTCCCATGACCCAGAGGTAACACAGGTTCCGAGCAGAGAATTTTTTTTTGTAGCTTACTAAATACTCTCCATCTGTTCATTGGCATTATGTGGCCTTGAGGTCTTCCTGTAGATGACAATCACATACCCCTGTTAGCGATCCTGCTGAGTCACATTGCCAGGCATGATGAATTCTCCGTACCCACAGTTAAGGCTAGTGGCTGACCTCTGCAGAAGACTCCATCCGGTTTACCTTATAACGTGGTACGAGCGATACCTCATGGAGTCTTTTCTGGTTGTGAAGCCAACTGACCAAAGGAAAGAAGTAAGCCTTTCTTCTTTAGTTAGGAGAGAACATGGAACTTGGGCATCTTTTAGGTGATGCCCTGTGGTGACTGGTCCAGAGGCCTACAGCACGACCTGTAGCGTCCTGCTGAGTACCTAACTGTGTGCATATAAAGGATAGTCACGATTCAGAAACACCTACGTCCAAACCAGTTATGTTTAAAGGGAGTATTTACTTCAGCTTACAAACAGAATTTTGTTTTGTGAAAAGTTTTAACAAACATTTCCAGTAAGTTCTTTTAGTATATCTGACTAAATTTTGTTTAAAAGCAAGGCATTCAGTACTTAAAATTGCTTCCTAATCTATTTTCCATGTGAATAATCTTATACAAATTAAGAAATCTGTGAAATTAATTTCTAAGTTCCTAAGTCCTTCACTTTCTGCGGTGCATTTTACCTTTTCCTTCTGTTACTAACATCCGTTCTCAAGAATGAATCTGATGAAGTTATTCCTAGTGTTGTGAATAACCAATAAGGTTTACTTCATCCTAAGCGTTTGTATTTATATTGGAAAGAAACCTTAGTCAGAGGCCTGAATTTCTGCATGTGTGTGGCGTGCCTGCTGCTCCCCCACAGGTGTGTGTAAATGGGGACAGTGGTGAGCTGAAGGCGCCATCTTAGGGCAAAGAATTTCCCAGCCCAGCCTCCCTCTGGAGGATGCCCTTATGTTTGCATGGTAGCTTCCCTTTCACTAGCAACTAAACCAGTAATTTAACAAACTAGTAATTTAATACTTGACTAAATCGACACCATCCAATAGCCCTGAGCTGAAGAAGCTCTGAGATGGTGTCCTCAGATAGTGCTCTCTCTCAGATACCTTCTCGGATGAGCTTGGAGGTTTCACCCTCCCATTACCTGTCACCTGTCAGTGCACCTGACACGGGATTCATTTAGGCCATGCCACAGATTTAAACCTATTTTTTTTTTGGAAAAAGCACAATTTTTTGGTTTTCTTTATCCCCAGAACAGAGTGAGAGAAAGATAAGAATACAGTCCACAAATATGTTTGACCTTTGGTGCATTGGGACGTGGGTCTGTGAGAACCTTCAGATCTAGTTTGGTGTGGTTTAGAGATACTGTCCCAAGTGCCCTTTTTGGGTTCACGGTTTGGGGTTGAGCCCAGACCTGATTTCTTCAGTTGTGGTAATAGCTGATTGTGGGTGAAGTTGTAGTGACACAGGACGCCTGGAGTACAGAATCTGCATGTTGCTTCCTCAGAGCTCAGGTTGGGCTTTTGTTGGTTGCAAGTTCTCTTACCTTAGAAATGACTGACCATGCCTGGCATCCGGCTCTCTGCTCAGCAGGGAGCCTGCTTCCCCCCCTCTCTCTGCCTCTCTCCCTACTTGTGATCTCTGTCAAATAAATAAATCTTAAAAAAAAAAAAAAAAAAGAAATGACCACTTCCATTCAGATAATGACAAATTGTGCACATTTTGCACTAGGAAAGTTCTAGAACCAGCCTTCCAGAGTCCTTCACATAAAGGTGTCAGAATCAAGGGCTCCCCCTACGCTTAGGCGGTGGCGACGTTGTCTGGGTTTTCCCTTTCGGCCCCAGTCCTTGAGCTCAGTTGATCTTACAGCCTCTTGATTTCTAAATACCTCTTCCGCCTCCCCTTATAATTGTGAAAACCTCACCTCACCCTTACCTGGGTTGGATTCAAGGCTTTACAAGAGTTTTGCTTGGAGTTCAGATTTTCCACGTGGTGTTCGTGAGGAGCAGTGATAACACGCAGCGTGCTGTGTTTCTCCCGTGTTCTCTGCAGTACGAGTTAGCCACAGGCCGGTTTCCTTACCCGAAGTGGAACAGTGTGTTCGATCAGCTCACGCAAGTTGTGAAAGGGGACCCTCCGCAGCTGAGCAACTCCGAAGAACGCGAGTTCTCCCCGAGCTTCATCAACTTCGTCAACTTGTGGTGAGTGCCCCGAGGCGCTGTGGAGAGGGCCACGGGGCTTGCTCCTCTCGGTGGCCCGGGCCCTCCGTGGGGAAGGGGCGCTTCCAGCTGTCGCTCTGCTTCCGGGTGGGGGCTCGGGTCCCACGGAAGGCTCCCGCCGGTTCGAGAACCTCGCTCTTGCGCTGTGACTGGGTACTGAGTACTGAGGTGCTGAGTACTGAGGACTCGGTGCTGAGGAGAAGCAGATGCGGCGGGCGGAGAAGCTGCTGCCTGCGGATGTCTAGGGCCTTGTGCCAGAAATGCCACCAGGCGACATGGGTCGTCTCCATCCGACGTGGTTCTAATGGGGAAGCTGTACGGGAATCACCCGGAAGCTTTTCCCAAGTCAGGACCCCGCCAGGTCAGACTATGAGTGCGGGGGCAGCTGTCCGCGCTGACGTAGTGGTGACGCAGCGCTGGCGCAGCCTGTAACGCGTGGGCGCGCGGTAGAGCCAGGCCCCGCCCTCCGCTGGTGGGCCACGTGCCGGCTCTCTGCAACCTTATTCTAAGGGCAGTGTGCGCTGAGCTGTGCGTCGTTCGTCCGCCTTGTCGCAGGTGCGCGCACGTGCACGTGCATGGCCGTGTGTGGAGAACGTCAGACTAACTGTGCAGAGAGGCAGGAATACGGTCGTGCTTTGTATCGCCTCAGTCTGTGTTTTAAATGAAATCTGCTTTATCGTTTCAATATTTTCGATAATTTATCCAACATGACTTAAAAATAAGATGTGTTTATGAGCAAAAAGCATTCTTGAAAACGCACTTTTTCTCAGAATTTTTTTCTTGCCAGGACTGCTGTTTCTCGCTCCTCTCTCTGGTCCTTTTAAGACTTCCATTTCATGGTCTAGCATTGCCGTCTTTTCAAATAATTAGAAAAGATTCGAACAATTAGAAAATACGAATAGAAAATATTTCATCTTCTGTAATTCAATCCTACCTTTGCATTGGTTTTCCGGGGGAGAGGAATACCTCAAGGTTTTCTAGATAGAAGGCTATTAGGATGACTCAAGTTGGCTGTTCTTCCTTTTCAAAAACAATCTGCTTTTACCAGTTTGCACACAAATATGCAGTTTACAGAATCGCACGTGATCATTTTATATATTCCATTCTAATAAAATAATTTAGTTGAAGTAATCTGTGTGAGTCATGGAGCAGAATTTCCAAAACGATCATCTGTGAACCTCTCACCGCAGTTGATTTCTTCTTGATCCGTTGATCTCTCTACTGTTTTTGTTGTATCTGTGTGTAGTACTTGTGTATCTTTTATTTCCGTGTCCCTTGGTACCAGTGCTCCCCTACAGATAACGGTTATAGACATCAGCCTGAGTACGTCTGTGGTTTCAGCTCATCCCAGATCATCCTGGGCTGTAGTCGGAAGTACATTTGTTTTTAGGACCTGCTCCTGTCAGCTCTCTGCATGTGTCCATCCTCCCTTCCACTGTCCTGGGGTGTTTTCTGCCCTCTCTGACCTGGATCATTCAGTTTCTACTGGCTTTGCTCATATTCCAGTATCCCGTTGTTCCAGACCACTCTTCTTTTTGTCAGAGTTGTATTTTTTATGATGCACGTCTGATTATGTTCCTTTTTGTTTAAGACTGTCTAGAGCATGCATTTTTAACAGAGTGATATCATCACCCCAAAGGGGTCAAAAATTTGTTCCGGAGAGGCAGGAACTCTTGGATAACATAATGGTTTGCAGCCCTCTGCAGGCCTGCTACAGCATATAAACAGATACACGGTATTTAAATTGCACAGGAAGGAAGGGACGATGGTTAAAAAAGGCCTGGGGAGCCCTGGTCCAGAGGATGCCCATGGCCCTTAAAAAAAAAAAAAAAAAAAGGCCAAATTAACCTAGCTTTCAAAACTCATTATGATCTGGACCTGGTTTATTCCTCTAGCCACATTTCTCAGTCCTCCCCTTGAGCAGTTTTTTGGCCAAACTGAATTTCTTCAGTTGTTAAGTTAAACGTGTAATGGAAGATATAGGAACATATTCTCATAGCCTTTGGGTAGATTAAATTTCTTCAACAGCACATAGAAAGCACGTAAGCATAAAAGAAGAGATTTTGTTAACATCTAAGAATGTCTCTTGATTAGAAGACACCACTGAATGAAATGCCAACCATGCGGTGTCCTTGCCATAGATATTGGAAAAAGGATTTTCATTCAGAATATGTAAAGAGTATAAAACACATAAATATGAAAGTGACAACCAGAAATGGCCAAATACTTGAAAAGGTGCTTAAAAAGATGGCATTCAGGAGCTCAGTAAACATAGGAAAGGGTGTTCACTCGGCATTATTAGACATCAGGGGAACGCAAGTCAAAACTACGATGAAACACCATTACGATCACCAGAAATGAACGCAGTTAAAAGACTGATGGTACCAGGGCATCTGAAGCAACTGGAAGTCCCATCCAGCACTTGCAGGCCTGTAAGTTGGCACAGTCTCTTTGAGAAGCCGTGGCAGGATCTCCTAGAGCTGGAATACTGGAATACTGGAATAACTGCATACGTTATGCTCCAGCAGTTCAGGTCCCAAGTATGTGCCCCACGAAGGCCCAGACAGAGGCACGCCAGAAGACATGTGTGAGATGTCCAGAACCACACGTTCATGATCACCTCCAGCTGGAAAGAAGCATCTCTATCAGCAGTAGGGTCGACAGGAAGTTCTAGCATTATTCACATGACACTACACAGCACAAAGATGGGCCATTGCTACCCTTGGCAACGAGGGTGAATCTCAAATGGCATTGCATGAAAGAAGGAAGACATAAAACAGTATCTATGGTTTCATTTGTATGAAATTTAAAAAGACAAGAAGGAATAAAAGGTAATAGAGTCAGAATATTGTTCCTCTTATTTTTGTTCTACATTTAGGTTGTGTTGCTTTGCTGAACATATGCTTCAGTTAGAAGTTTCCTTAAGGAATAAAAAGGAGATGAGGGCTTCAGGACCAAAGTGATGATACCAGTGCCCAGTTTACCTTCCTCCTTGCTTTCCCTCCCTATTTAAAATGTTAATAGAATTTTTAAGTCTTTACTTGTTCTGAAAAAGGGCAAAAGTTCTATGAGGAGTTCTTGTGAAATTGGGAAGATGAGGCTGAATTCAGAGATGGGCTGACTGGTCTAGTTTGCTGCGTGCAGAGGGAAAACAGCACAGGCAGGATATCAGACCTGCACTGGAATTCCTCGGCGTGGCACAGAGGACCCAGGAGAGCTGGCAACCTGGGGGCCAGGCCAGTAGAAAGCAGATCTTGATCTAAAAATGTCTTGAGGGAGCGTTTTCTGCAGTGGATCTCAGACACGGCCGGGACTCTGTGGCAGTATTCACTCCTGCCTTGTACTTGGCCCAGTCTGGGGTCTTGTCCCAATCTTGTACTGGGAGTCTGCAGTGACTCCCAGTGAGGACACTTGTGTTGGTTAGAGACTGGGGAGTGTGGTGGAATCTGTGCCCACAGATCCAGGAGGCAGATCCGTTGGCCAGGTGATGGTGCCCTTGGGATGGCCCTCTGCTCCTTCTCACAGTCACCAAGGTCTGTGACCAGGGTCAGTTCCTCGTGTTCGGTCAGCATTGGTGCCTGTGGGGCATGGAGAAAGAGAAAGGAAGATGAGAATTGTATCAGTTTGGAAAATTTGAACAAATATCCCCTTGTAAAATTTGCCTCTGAAAATGTCAGGGAAAAAGCTGGGGAGAATGGACTAATTTGAATTCAGTAGAAGTTTCCAAGTAGCAGACATGGTTTCTGAATTGAAGGGGAGGCAGTGATGGTACATAGCTTAGCAGGTGTTGCAGGGTTGACCGAATCCCTGACACAGGGAACACCCTTGAGTTAATCTTGCAGAGGAAAGGATAAAAAGATGAATGAGAGACCTGGAGAAAAAAATCCAGGAGATTCCACTTAACTGATAGTAGAGATTAAAATGAAAATTATCTTGACTTGAAGAAAAACTCGAGTCCTTAAACGAATGTACCAGACCAAATTAACGAAAAGGGAAGGAAAAAAGAAAAAAAAAACCTGTCTAGGGATGTTGTAAGATACTGCTGTTGTCTTATGCATTTTAGAGATAAAGAAAACTTGGCAAGCTTCCATTTAAAACAGGCACCCATAAATGTACATACCAGCTAAGAAAGACAGAAAATCAGAGCCATACCCAAAGAGCGAAGAAACAGCTGTGGAATGATGAGTGTGGACTGCAGATTATTGGAGTGGATTCGATCTTGGACAGTAATTGCACTGAATCTACTCAAATACCAGATAAACATTTCATGGTGTCTTTTTATATGTATCAGAGTTGGTACAAAACCAAGGAGTCCACAGAGTTCTAAAACTAAGTGAAATCAGAAACTACGGGAGGTAAGACATCGATGAGGGGTTAATGTCCAAATATATAAAGAACTCAACTCAACACCAAAAAACCTCAGATAATTCAGTTAAAAAGTGGACAGAGGACCTGTATAGGCATTTTTCCGGAGAAGACATCCAGATGGCTAAGAAGCCCATGAAGAGATGTTCACCATCACTCATCAACAGAGAAACGCAAATCTAAACAACAACGAGATAGCACCTCCTACCTGTCAGAATGGCTAGAATTAAAAAGGCCAGAAATAACAAGTATGGGTAAGGATGTAGAGAAAAAGGAATCCTCCGTGCACTGTTGGTGAGAATGTAAATTAGAAAACAGTACAGAAGTTCCTCAAAAAATTAAACTTAGAAATACCATACAATCCAGTAGTTCTACTAATGGGTACTTAGCCAAAGAAAATGAAAACACTAATTCAAAAATAGATACGTACCCGTGTGTTTATTGCAACGTTACTTACAGTAGCCAAGATATAGAAGCAATCTGTGTCCATCGTAGATGAATGCATAAAGATGTGGCGTGTGTGTGTGCAGGAGTACTACTTGGCCATACAAAGAAGGAAATCTTGCCATTTGTTACAACATGGATGGACCTAGAGGATATTATGCTAAATGAAATAAGTGAGAGAAAGACAAATGTCATGATTCCACTTAGATGTGGAATCTAAAAAGCAAAAACAAATGAGTAAAAAAAAAACAGAAAGATACCCATAAATACTGAGAATTGATGGTTGCTGGAGGGGAGTGAGGTTGGAGAGAAGTCATATGTGTGGAAGGGAGTGGGACATCCAGGCTTCCAGTTGCAGAAGGAAGAAGTCATGGACATGAAAGGTGCAGCACAGGGACCATAGACAGTGATATTGTAGCGTTGTATGGTGACATTTGGGAGCACAGTGTAATGCGTAGACTTGTAGAATCACTCTGTTGTGTACCTGAAACCAGTGTACCATTGTGTGTCAACGATACTTTGATAAGGCAAAAAAAGTGACTTAAAAAAATAAATTAGGGGAGGTAAGGATTATTAAGAGGCTGCTGATTGGAAAGACTCAGTCAGTTGGCAGAAGCAAGACAGATGCTTCAAGCTGGGACCCAAGAATTCCCAAAGATAAAGTCAAATGCAGTATGAGTTGTTCAGGAGAAATTCCAGCACTCATGTAAGAAAGAATTAGTAGAAACGACTGATAGCAGGAATGCATCTGAAGACTTCGGATATGAGAATAATGAGAAACAGGAAAAAGGTTTTCATAAATTTAAAGAAAAATGGAGAAGACGCTTGGACATTTAAGCAATAAACAGAAACTTACAAAGCAGCAAACTGAATGTCCAGAAATAAAAATCATAAAGTAAAATTCGGTAGCTGGATTAAGTGGCAGATTAGGTGTAATTGAAGGGAGATCAGTAAACTGAAAAGTGGGTCTGAAGCTGCCAGCAGAACTTTTGGAGATGATGGAAATGTTTCACAGTCCGCCCCGTCCAGTCTGGTGGCCAGAACACCCAAGATGTGGCTAAGGAAATACATGTTCACGTTTTATTTCATTGGGATGAATTTGACAGCCGGCTCCCTTACTGGATCCCTGGGGCTTAACTAATTGGGGTTACTGTGATTACTAATGGCAGCAGGAATTCTGAAACAGAAGATAGTGTTAATAAAAATTGGGTTAAACGTTTCTACTCACATGGCGTCATGAATGTCTATGTTGGCACAGCTAAAAAGCTCCAGTAAATGACATGGAAAAATCGGAAACCAAAAAGTCGTGGCAGCTTTACAAAGTAAATATCAGTGCGGGTGGCAGCTGGACGGAAGGGTGCGTAAAATGCTCTGAAGTCTGCAGCTGTAGCCGTGCTATCCCCAGGTCTAGAAGCAGGCAGCGGTGGCTGGGGCATCACTTCCTGCGGGATCAGAGGTGGACAGGTGCCCTTTTGTGGACCGGGGTCTGCAGGAGCAGGGTCTGCTTAGAAGTCAGGATCTGGGGAGTGAAAGACATGCTTGTGTCAGTCACTGCCTGGGCCACAGCTACGGGCTATGGAGTGGCAGAGTCATAGACAGCCAGGGGGCTGGGTCTGTATGGGACTGCACAGACCCATGGTGGCACCATGTTCTAGGCTGGTGGCCCTGGATGTGTGAAACTGCTGTCTGTCTCTCTAGTTGATGTTCATAGTACTTAGTTAGGCACTTGGAGACTTGCTGAGCAGAGGTGTGGAGAAGCGTGCACACCCTGCAAACCACAGTTCCAGAATACATAGAGTCTAATGCTAAGAAAAGCAACAAATAGAACATGAGTTTATGGTAAACCAAGCTGAGTCTGTGGAATAGTCTAAAATACAGTTCAAGGTAAAATCAGTGTATTTAGGGTGTCCAAGGAAATGAAGGCGTGGGTTCTGCTAAAACCGAGGAAGGAGAAAAACAGCGATGAAATGAAGAGTTGGATATGAAAACTCATTAAGTTTTAGAAATGAAAAAACACAGCTATCGTTACAAAGGAAAGCAGATTTGATGTACTCTAGACTGGAAACAATTGAGGATGGAATTGGGGAACTTGGCGGAATAGGGCTGAGGGGTTTCCCGGCGTGTCACAGATGACACTGTAGCAAAGAGTAGTCAAGCACCAGGGAGACTAGAGTGGGAAGTTCTCGCATTTGTGTAGTGAAAATGACAAGATAATTCTGGAAGTGGAGAAGCAATATTGGAGACAATCGTGAAAAGCCTTTGAGAAGTGATCTAGGATGTGTTCTCCGACTGAAATGAAAGTCTCTACCATGTAGGATAGACCAAGGTAAATTTATACCTAATGCATTGAAGTAGGAGTACAGAACAATGATAAGTTGTAAGTTAGCAGGAGGATAGAATGTCTGTGAGGGAGTAATTAATTAGACTGCCACCAACTCGTTATTAGCAACAGTATTTGCCAGAAAACGAGTCCTAGCTCTGGGGTATAGAGGAAACAGAATTGTTAGCCTTGTCCTGCGGTTTTAGTTTTATACTCGGGCATTCAGTATCATTCACAACATGGAGGAAATACAGATTTTTTTTTTTTTTTTTTTAGGAATAATGTCTTTTTAGAAAAGACGAAGAGTTTAGCATTCATAGAGTGTTAGAAAAGATAGACTTGGCCAAGAAGGGACGAGAACCCAGCAGAAGGGGTTGCAGTTGGTCGCCTGGAAGGTAGAGGACAGTGTGTGGGAAGCTGGTGGGGTGGAAGAGACCTTGCGACCAGCAGCTCACGGGGCAACATTAGGCTGTAGCGTGTTCTCAGCGGGGGCCTCCGCGGACCCCGGAGCAAGCTGTGCCACTGGGTGGGCCCCCGAGCTTGGCATGACGTGGGTGAGGAGCTGCATTTCTCTACCCCTCTGTGGAGCAGTCTCTAGCTCAGGCTGCCCCAGGGGACTCAGATGACTGTGTGCCACCAAGGTCGCCCTGAGAGGCTGGCAGCTGTGCGTTCGGGAACCCCGTGTAGCTACGGGCTGTGCTGTGCAGAAGGTGTGGGTGTAGAACACAGCACTGGCTGTAGAAATCTGGGAGCTGTGTTGTCAGCGGTAACTTTTCAAACACAGATTTCTTTATTTGAGAGAAAGAGAGAAAGAACAAGTGGGGCAAGGGGCGGAGAGAGAAGCAGACTCCGCTGAGCACAGAGCCCGACATGGGCTTGATCTCACGACCCTGAGATCGTGACATGAACCAAAACCAAAGAGCTGGATGCTTAACAGACTGAGTCACCCAGGCGCCCCTGGTTACCTTTTGATAGTAAAAAAAGTTGAATAAAATAGGTTGGAGGAGAGTGGTGGCTAAGATATGGTCCAGGACAAATACGGAAAATAGAAACAACATGAAGATGCTTCTGGTCACGTTAAGTTAGACAAGGTAGGATTCAAGGGGAGGATATCACCAGGGCAGGGGTTCAACGTAGCAGTGCTGTCCTTAGTGAGGTGATGATGCTGTCAACTTTTGGACCAGAGAACACAGATTGAGATACAGAATGCAAAAATTTTTTAAATCTGAGGATAAATTGATCAAATTTATATATAGTTTACTTCCCAGACTCTGGTTTCTCTTAGGTTGTGTCTGTGTAAATACTCGTGTGTGTATTTAGAAAGCACGTGCACACATGCACACACACGCACATTTTATACGTACATATTCATATAGTTAACTGCATAGTACTCTGCCATGCGGCTGTGCCATAATTTATCCGATTTTCAGTAGTTAACCTTGTTTCCAGTTTTTCACTAATGCTTCTACACTGAACATCCTCAGAATAAATCCTTAGGCTATACTTTGTCTAATTTTTTATTTTTTTATGTTGGGTGGGTTGTCCTCGTTGTTACTCTTATATCTGAAGGGAAAAACTGCTTCTTTGTCATATTTCATTTGTGAAAAGAAAAATACTTGGGTAACTGTGTCTCCATTTTATTAATGTTATTTTTGTGTTATTTTAGCCTTACGAAGGATGAATCCAAAAGGCCAAAGTATAAAGAACTTCTGGTGAGTATGAGACTTTGGGAATTTTGTTTATTCTATGTTTTGTTTTCGTTTTTGTTTTTGTTTTTACTTTTGGGAATTTTAGATACTTCCTCACTGTGAATTCTGTTAGCATGCTGGTTCACTAAGCAAGTAATGGTTCTCTCCATCCTAGACAAACAGCTTGACCTAATGAGTAATTTAAAAAAAAATGTTTGAAACAGATATTTGGAAGGAGAAAATTGAAAGTTATAATTTTCCTACCAATTTACTAGCTGGATTCTCACAGAAATTTTTGGAAAATTTTGGCCTTGACGGGTCATAAAAATTACCCTGAAGAATTGTAACACTCACTTTAAAGGAGCCGCCTTCCACCACGTGGTCTAGGTATGGGTAACACACCCATAAGACTTTCTTGTGCTTCTGCCATCATGAAATGCTCTCCTGCAAATTTACGTCACACAGCAAATTCCCGCCTCTTTGACAGTCCACCCGTCCCCGGGACTTGGGTGTCCTAAGCCATCCTGGATGTGGCATTGGTCTCAGCAGTGAAGAAAATATTGATCTAATGACGTGGGGATCTTTGAAGGAAAGACCCCAGTGTCTGGCTGTCCCAGATGTTAGGTCCAGCCTGTGGTCAGCACTAGCAAGGACTCTAAAGATACGCAGTCTGCAAGCTCGGAGAAGCTATGAATGAAGAGTACTGATGGAGAGGGCATGTGAGGGGGGTTTTAGTCACTCAGAATCGGGGCGAGGGGCTTTGCAGGGGACGGGGCAGAAGTCCCTAGAATGCGATCCTAGGATGCATCTGAGGCCCTGGCAGAGTCTTTTCTCTAAGATCATTCTGCTGCCGTGGGCAGATGGTAGGGGAGGTTGAGGTCTGTGTCCCATGTCCCAAGAGGATTGGCGACGGGATCCGTGCAGCTCTTCTTGGCTCTCAGATGGCGGCAGAGGCCCCACTCTGCTCTCTGCCTCAACAGATAGGCCCTGTGGCAGAGATTAGCTTCCCGACTTCACTGCCCGGGTGGCCCTTCCAGATCAGGCTTGCCCGCACCCAGCCCCACGTCTCCATGAAGCACCGGCCGTGCTCGCCTCTCTGTGCCGGTGCCACGAAACTGTGCAGCCACACGTGGTGGGAGCCCTCGGTTCTGTGCCGCAGTGCAGTCAGGAGCAGCTCGGTGTGGCGTCTGACACAGACTTTGATGTTTTTCTTTTTCTCTGTCCAATTCTCTTGCAGAAACATCCCTTTATTTTGATGTATGAAGAACGTACCGTCGAGGTCGCCTGTTATGTTTGTAAGATCCTAGATCAGATGCCAGCGACTCCCAGCTCTCCCATGTACGTCGACTGATCTCGCTGCTGCGTCAGATTTGAGAAAAAAAGGGCTGAGAGGAAGCAAGACGTAAAGAATTTTCATCCCGTATCACAGTGTTTTTACTGCTCGCCCAGACACCATGTGCAATAAGATTGGTGTTCGTTTCCATCCTGTCTGTATACTCCCGTCACCTAGAACACGCATCCCCGTGATACCTGATTGATGACAGTGTTAGTGCTGGTCAGAGAAACCGCGTCCTGTTCTTGTGTGATGAATTTACTCATGAAATGTGGAAGTCAGTACGATCAATTTGCTGAGTGTGATTAGATCACCTCTTAAATTCACTTCTAGACTCAAAACCTGAAGACGCAGCTACTGGAGTGGTGTTTTGTCGGACTTCCAGATGCCGGAAGAATGCGGTGATGGACGTACGATGTCTGAACAGAGAGACTCGGGCTTGAGTGAGGAGAGCTGGCGCAGCCCACGAGACCCACGGCCTTCCGGAGCTGGGAGACAAGGGAGGAATTTACCTTCTTCACCAAGTGCAATAGATTTACTGATTTGATATTCTGTTGCTTTACCGTCACAGTCGGTGTTCGGGGATCGATGTGCTCAGCCAAATTTTCTGTTTGAAATATCACGTTAAATTAGAATGAATTTATCTTTACCAAAAACCACGTTGCGTTCAAAGAGGTGGACACGGAAATACTGAGACGGGACAGAATGTGTTCTTTTCTCCTTTACCGGCCCTTCTGCTCTTCGTGGGGAAGACTCAGGAGTCTGCCACTTTGTCAGAGAAGGTGCTGATCCTAAGAATCTTCATTCTCAAATTCGGTGTGCTGCCAACTTGATGTTCCGTCTGCCACAAACCACCCGGGCTGAAACAAGAAAAACGTACCGAGGGCAAAGAGGACAGATGTTTCCATGCTGAGCATCTGACCCGGAACGACTTGTAGCAGCTCTGGGTTCCCCTCGGCCCCACGCCTGAGACTTCCGCCGTCACAGCTCACGCACAGGGAGAAGCCGCTAGAAGCGATGTGCCTTGACTGATAGGTAGAGAGTGCTTGTAGGGCAGCACAAGACCAAACCTCAACCTTCTGCTCTCACTGGCCCAGATCTTCAGTTTCGGAATCCCCCTCCCTTCCCGTCGGGTCTGTTGCCGCTCTGTGACTTTTGCTTAATCCAATATTTTGCCTTTTTTTCCCATCCTGTATTGAAAACCTTTTTCATTTCCAGGGATGTTTAGCCCCCAGTCCCTCCCACACTGTAACGTTTAAAAGGCTGAGAAACGTAGGGCCTCGCTGATGTGGCGGGTGGTGAAGAAGCGTCTTCTGGACACACGTCAGACCAGACGAGGGTCCCTTGCAGAAGCTCATCGCCGGCGAGAGTCTCTGGCAGATCACCGTTATTTTTTGGAATTGGAATTCTGTTGAAAAAAACAAACCAACCCAAACCCCCAAACCGCCCCAGAGTAGTTGTGAGGCCACTGAGGTCTGCCCCCTGATGTTCTGCTCCATCACCAACTCATTAGCCAGGTGGCCCCGTCTGGTGTCACTGGCCTCGCTGGCCCTGAGCGTGCAGCTCCGTGTGGCAGTGAAGCGGCTCTGTGAGCAGTTCATGCGCACAGGAGAAGGGCAGCCGTGGCTGAGAGCAGGCGGTGTCGTCAGAAGCAGGTGTGGCCGGTGGTGCTGGGGGGAGCCCCCTCCCAGGGCGACTGTCCCAAACGCTGTAAAACAGTCGAGGGAGGACGGTGCTGTGTCACGTTACATCCCCGTAAATCTCCAAGTCTCAGAAATGAGTTATCGCTTCGGTCCACTTCCCTAGTTTCCCCAGTTTTCCCCCACCCCAGCCTCCTAAACCTTCGACCCCCCAGTGTCCTGAAAGGAAGCGTTGCTGCGCGTCTTCCTTCGACCACAACAAGCCATCGTCCTCCGTTGCTCCCGGGGACTCGAGGAAATCTGTTGCTCTGCTGTCCACTTCCCGTCTGGCTCCGCGTAGGGTCACTTTGCCATCGGACACGTGGGGATAAAAGCAATTCTGACTGTCCAGGAGCTTCATCTGACCGTTCTCTTGTGTGGATGACCACATCAAAAGGCAATTTTAGTGTATTAATCATAGATTATTATAAACTATAAACTTAAGGGCAAGGAGTTTATTACAATGTATCTTTATTAAAACAAAAGGGTGTATAGTGTTCACAAACTGTGAAAATAGTGTAAGAACTGTACATTGTGAGCTCTGGTTATTTTTCTCTTGTACCATAGAAAAATGTATAAAAATTATCAAAAAGCTAATGTGCAGGGATATTGCCTTATTTGTCTGTACAAATGGAACTCAGTAACATACCTGCTTCTTGGAGCTTGGGAATATTTTATCCTGTATTCTTGTTTGAACCCTCCTCTATTTAAGATATATACATGGAATCGAAGTGTTTATGTAATAGTTCTATCCTTTTGCCTGCAGGTCAGTTGTAATAAATCTAGGATATGATGATGACTTTGTAATTTGATTTCCTGAAGTCAGACCCTGAGAGGGGAAGATCAAGTAAATTCCATTAAATTATCTGCATTTCACGTTGGGAGAAATTCTCTTCTTCTGGAAGCGTCTACGGCTCCCTTCTTTTCCTCCTCCCCTCTTGGCGGTTGCTATAGTTCTTAGCTTGCTCATCTTGAAACCACAGGTGTATCCCTGAGACACCTGCTTTGCTCTCTGTCCAAGCAGGTGGGATACGGTCTCTTCTTCGAGGTTGTTCCTTTGTCAGTTGCCCTCACCCGCCCTGGCTTTCTCGAGGCTAGAGGAGATGGGTACCGCTCTTCAACCTGTGACATGCTGGAGATACACAGCCTGTAGGAGCCCAGGCTGCCTTGCCTGCTGCCTGCTCGCCAGCCCTGTGTTCTGCTCCTCGTACTGTGGTTGCTGGCTGGGCACGAGACAGCAGCTCCGACTACAGTCCCCACTACCCAAGAGAGAGGGACAAGGAGGAGAGAAGAATTCTGGGCCAGAGACCTGTGGAGGTCAGACCCAGGAGGTTGACGGGTGGGAAGACAGATGGAGCTGAGCAAGAAGCCACAGAGGCCGGAAGCTGTGGGAGACAAGGGCTTCGGCGCGCCAGCACTGAATTTGTCTGTTACACTACCACCTCCCAGTTACCGACCAGCCCCTGAGTCATTGCTCACATGCAGTTTTGGCACCTTCCCCTTTTGCTATGCCTGTTTCTAACCTGATCTGAGATGCAGAACCGGCCGCGGTAAGTACCCAGCATTCTCCGAGGAATGGCTGTCGGATACCCCGACCCCCCAGCTCCATCTCAGCTACTAAGGGAAGGGATGGCCCGCGGCACCCAACCTCAGCTGAGCAAGACGATGTCATGAGAACTAGGTAGACTGTGCTTCATGCTTCGTGGGACTCTGCATGGACTGTTCCTCTCCGTTGATCCTGACTATAGCCTCCCCAAGTCAGGTGGCAGTGTCCCGTTTTAGGTACAAGAGAAGGGACAGGGTTGGGAGAAGGCAGCTTCTGACTCTGATAACAGTAGGGAGGGGAGGGGAGATTCAAATCCAAGTCCGCAACACGTACTGTAGGAAACACGCCGCACCATGGAGTCCAGTGGAATTGAGAAGTAGATGAGTCCCAGCTACAGCTGCACATCCATCCTGACCAAGACCGCCTTTGTTGTCTCAGGGATGAGTCAACATCAGGGGTTCTGGGGCCCCCAGTGGGGGAACCTCCTACCTCGGAACTAAGCAGAGAAGCTCTAAATCTGACTGAATTCTCAGGCACAGCCCACCTAAGAATTCAGGATAGAGCCTGTGAGTCCCCATTAGCATGATGACCTTACGTGGCAGTCCCTGATGATGGGGATTCAGCAAGAGAAGAACTTAAGCTGGTTTTGAGTTCGTAGTAAAGTGCTTTCTCACTTCCTGGTTCCATCCATCTGTCTCAGCTGCAGGAAGACAGATGTAGGACACAGAAGGTCTCGAAAGTGGCTTGGAGCTCTGGCCGCCCTGTCTTCGGGATCCGAGGCGGTTTGTGTCTCCTGCTCTTGGCCAGGCCTGAAGTGCACCAGCCCTACCCACAACCTCTGTGTCTTACTTGGGAGGTGAGGGATCGAGACCCTAAAACCTATTGGTCTTGCTTGTTAACTCCTTTAATTAGCTCACAAAGTGGTTTGAGGGAAAATCAATAGCACTAGTGACTCTTTTAGAGTACACTCCAAGAAACAGGTGTCACGAAACGCTGGCACGAGACTACACATAGAAGGAATACCGTTAGGTGAACCATCAGCCTCCGCACATCTTCTAAACCAATGTATTTCTTTCAGATAAACGGGCATCCAGGAATTCCTTCCAATAAACAAATATCCAGGAGTTCTCAGCTCAAACCTCGAAATCATTATAAGGTAATGCAATTTCTGCGTTAGCATTTTTATTTAATTTTTCGGAGGATGTGCCGAAGCATATCATCCTCCTTAACGATAGGACACGACCAGCTAGCTAAAACTGTCAATCTGCGTAGCACAGTATGAAGTCACAATTGAGTCATGAAATTATAGAAGGAATCAACTTTCTATGTGCATTTGAAATTTCTGTCTCTGTGGATGTTTTGCGGAAGAACTCGCAATGGGACTTCTAGGTTTTCCTGGCTCTTCTGATCAGATGTTCAAGAGCTTGGTAGTTTCCGTAAGGCAATGCACTGATAGTCAAACCATCTGAGTCTCTTGATGCTTTGCCCTGAGTCTTCTCCCGAAACTGTGTGTTTCTGGTTTGACAATGTAACAAACTAGAAGATGTGTTTATAAAATGGCTAGGGTTGTTTCTTTGTTTTTTGAAACCAAGATTTGTTACATGCACCTGATTCCTACCTGTTTTTATAAACTCTGCATTAATTTCGTCCCTGGAGCCATTGATGAGAACATTTTTCATGTCTTCAGAAAAATGATTTTAAGCATATTCATTAGAAGCACTTTCACACAGTCATCCCTGCTCACTTTTAATCCTAAGTGGCATTTCCCAGCTTAATTTCTTGACTTTCGAGATCAGATCCCAGCACACATTTGCCCATTTCTGTAATGTGAATCCAGTTTCAAAGCATGGAGCGTAGTTTCATGGGAGGGCAGAAAAAGCATCAGAACGTGTTAGAATCAGCTTCTGTTCCTGAATATGTCCACTTCGAGTTAGGAACTGAGTCCCTTGGATTAGATCCCTCAATTTCCCATAGTTCCTTTGTTTCTAGTCTGGCTGACGTGACACACTCCTTTCTCACCACGAATTTCCTCCTGCTCCCTGGTCTTCCTCACCTTCTTCACCCCCTCCATCTGTCCCCACTACTGCCCTTCATCTTTCTAAAGTGCTGGTGGAATTGCATCATTCTTCTGTTTACAATTCTTTAATAAGTCCTGGGGATATGCAAGATGAAGGCCAGGCTTTTATGTTTCTAGATACATAGTTTTATTTAATCCTGAACACGGATAGGAACTCCTCTCTCCAGGATAAAGTGGGCTCGCTGTGATCGGTAACCTATCCTAGTAACTAGGACTAGTAACCTGTGCACCGTCACAGAAACAGTGAGGAGTCTGGAAGGGTCAGGGGTAGCATGAGTCTGAAAAGGTGGACAGGGTCTTAATCATACCTGAAATTATACACCACGGCAAGGATGAACCTTTTCTCCTGTGTGCTGGAGAACTGTATGGGATAATAAGTGACAAAATGGTCTGGCCTGGCTGTACTTTAGAAAAAACCATTTCAGTGACTACGTAGGCTGGAAGTGGGGAGATTTGATGGCCAACTAAGAAACGTGCAATATCAGGGTACCTGGGTGGCTCAGTTGGTTAAGCATCTTACTCTTGTTCTCAGCGCAGGTCCTGATCTCAGGATCATGAGTTCAAGACCTGCATTGGGCTCCAGCTGGGCATGGAGCCTACGTTAAAAAAAACAGGGGTGGGGGGCTGAGGAGGAAGGAAGGGGCTTGCAATATTCTAGGCAAAAGTTGGGGGAGGTAAAGTAGTGGGAATGGAGAAGAGAGGATTTAAGAGAAAACGTAGGAAGTGGAATTAGCTCCACGAGTTCCTGATCGAATGTGCAGGGTAAAGAACGAGGTCGGGAGCCTGAACCGATACTGTTTTCTGGACAGATGATGCTTTACAGAGCTGTTGTGCCACGCACAACCTTTCATGGTTCGCCAAACCTGCTATCTGCTCTTCAAAGCCTTCTCGTTGTCTAAGCCGGTTCCTTCTGTCTGGAACTCTTCTTTCCCCTTGTCTTGAGGGCATCTCATCATTCCTTAAGATCTGAGTTAAATAGCTCTACCTCTGGGAGGACTTCCCAATTCTGTTCTGAGCTCAAACCACCCCTTCCTCCCTCCTTTCCTCCCTCCCTCCCTTCCTCCCTTCCTTCCTTCCTTCTTTCTTTCCTTCCTTCTTTTTTCCATATCTCCGTGCAGCATTAGTCTTGCGCAGTGACGGTTATCTCCTCCCTTCCTTGGCTGTGAGTTATCTGAAGTCAGTCTCAGCCATCCTGTGACCCAGTGATAGTGTCGTCGTGAGCATCATATGGAGATAGGGCTCTTCTGTGAAGAAAGCCATATGTACTCTCGATATTCTCCTCCTTGTTGAAGATCACACTTCATTCTTTTGAGCCTCAATGATTTTTTTCCCCAGAACAACGCAAAATGAATTGGATTTCTTTATCTGTGGCATGTTTCCGCTGAAAGCAAAGAGGCGGATATGGATTTAGCTGCCCATACGGTCAACAGTAAGCAGAGTTGAGGCATTAAAGAGAAGCCAGGCAGCTGTTACTAGGAAGTACCAGGGGTTTCCGTCTCTGACGGCGTGCCCCAGAAAGACGCCGTTAACGGTGTTCCTGGGGAATGTGTTCGCGTGGGGGATCACGCTACCTTGCTTTTCTAATACTCAACCACCTTGAAACCACTCTTTAATCACTAGGATAAACACAGCTTGCTTGTGTTCAAGATTCTCGCTTCCATAATCCTGAGTGATATGGGCCTATCATATTCCTTTCTTGTAAGACTTCTTTTTTTTTTTTCCTTTTAAAAAATCAGGGTATGTTTGCCTTGGAGGAAGAATTAGAATTTTTCTTTTTTCTCTTGTCTGGAAGAGATCACCCCGATTTTGTACATAAAATTGGGATTATGTATTCCTTGAAAGCTGTTTAGTACTTTGCCTATAAAGCTGTCTTGGCTGGATATTTTCTTTGTGCGAGGATTTTTTTTTAAGATTTTATTTATTTATTTGATAGAGAGAGTGATCACAAGTAGGCAGAGAGGCAGGCGGAGCCTGCTGAGCAGAGAGCCTGATTCAGGGCTTGATCCCAGGACTCCGAGATCATGACCTAAGCTGAAGGCAGGGGCTTAACCCACTGAGCCACCCAGGTGCCCCTGTGAGAGGATTTTAAATCACTGTCTCAATTTCTTTAGAGGATGATTTCTGAGAATTCTTTTTGCATCAGTTCCTGGAAGTTGATTTTCCTATGTTATCTATATTGTTACATTTGTTGGCCTGTGCTCATCATTAATCTTCTTTTATTTCCTTTTTTCTTTTTATTTTCTTTTAATATTTTAAGCAGGCTCCATACTGGGCATGGAGCCTGACCTGGGGCTCAATCTCACAACCCTGAGATCATGACCTGAGCCAAAATCAAGAGTCGGACGCTTAACCAAGTTAGCCACCCAGGTGCCCCTCTGCTCTTATTTCTAATACCTCTTATTTTCTACTCCTTCCTTTAGGTTTATAATGTTATTTCTCTCACTTCTTAACATGGACAGCAGACTCAATGATTCTGAGACTTTATTCTTTTTTTTTTAAATTAACATATAATATATTATTTGTCCCAGGGTTACAGGTCTGTGAATCATCAGGCTTACACATTTCACAGCACTCACCATAGCACATACCCTCCTCAATGTCCATTACCCAGCCACTCTATCCACCCCCCACCCCAGCAACCCTCAGTTTGTTTCATGAGATTAAGAGTCTCTTATGGCTTGTCTCCCTCCTGATCCCATCTTGTTTCATTTTTTCCCTCCCTACCCCCCAGGGCCCCTGCCCTGCCTCTCAAATTCCTCATATCAGAGAGATCATATGGTAATTGTCTTTCTCTGATTGACTTATTTTGCTCAGCATAATACCCTCTAGTTTCATCCACGACGTTGCAAATGGCAAGATTTCGTTTCTTTTGATGGCTGCATAGTATTCCATTGTATATATATACACCACATCTTCTTTATCCATTCATCTGTTGATGGATATCTAAGTTCTTTCCATAGTTTGGCTATTATGGACATTGCTCTTGTAAACATCTGGGTGCACGTGCCCCTTCAGATCACTACGTTTGTATCTTTAGGGTAAATACCCAATAGTGCTATTGCTGGGTCGTAGGGTAGCTCTATTTTAAACTTTTTTTTTTTTAATTTTATTTTTTATAAACATATATTTTTTTTTCCCCCAGGGGTACAGGTCTGTGAATCTCCAGGTTTACACACTTCACAGCACTCACCATAGCACATACCCTACCCAATGTCCATAACCCCACCCCCCTCTCCCAACCCCCCTCCCCCCAGCAACCCTCAGTTTGTTTTGTGAGATTAAGAGTCACTTATGGTTTGTCGCCCTCCCAATCCCAACTTGTTTCATTTATTCTTCTCCTACCCCATTAACCCCCCATGTTGCATCTCCTCTCCCTCATATCAGGGAGATCATATGATAGTTGTCTTTCTCCGATTGACTTATTTC
>NW_022631104.1:5909884-5934779 GCF_010015895.1 Lontra canadensis
GCAACCCTCAGTTTGTTTTGTGAGATTAAGAGTCACTTGTGGTTTGTCGCCCTCCCAATCCCAACTTGTTTCATTTATTCTTCTCCTACCCCATTAACCCCCCATGTTGCATCTCCTCTCCCTCATATCAGGGAGATCATATGATAGTTGTCTTTCTCCGATTGACTTATTTCGCTAAGCATGATACCCTCTAGTTCCATCCACGTTGTCGCAAATGGCAAGATTTCATTTCTTTTGATGGCTGCATACTATTCCATTGTATATATATACCACATCTTCTTTATCCATTCGTCTGTTGATGGACATCTAGGTTCTTTCCATAGTTTGGCTATTGTAGACATTGCTGCTATAAACATTCGGGTGCACGTGCCCCTTCGGATCACTACGTTTGTATCTTTAGGGTAAATACCCAGCAGTGCAATTGCTGGGTCATAAGGTAGTTCTATTTTCAACATTTTGAGGAACCTCCATGCTGTTTTCCAGAGTGGTTGCACCAGCTTGCATTCCCACCAACAGTGTAGGAGGGTTCCCCTCTCTCCGCATCCTCGCCAGCATCTGTCATTTCCGGACTTGTTAATTTTAGCCATTCTGACTGGTGTGAGGTGGTATCTCATTGCGGTTTTGATTTGTATTTCCCTAATGCCAAGTGATATGGAGCACTTTTTTATGTGTCTGTTGGCCATCTGGATGTCTTCTTTGCAGAAATGTCTGTTCATGTCTTCTGCCCATTTCTTGATGGGATTATTTGTTCTTTGGGTGTTGAGTTTGCTAAGTTCTTTATAGATTCTGGACACTAGCCCTTTATCTGATATGTCGTTTGCAAATATCTTCTCCCATTCTGTCAGTTGTCTTTTGGTTTTGTGAACTGTTTCCTTTGCTGTGCAAAAGCTTTTGATCTTGATAAAATCCCAATAGTTCATTTTTGCCCTTGCTTCCCTTGCCTTTGGCGATGTTCCTAGGAAGATGTTGCTGTGGCTGAGGTCGAAGAGGTTGCTGCCTGTGTTCTCCTCAAGGATTTTGATGGATTCCTTTCTCACATTGAGGTCCTTCATCCATTTTGAGTCTATTTTCGTGTGTGGTGTAAGGAAATGATCCAATTTCATTTTTCTGCATGTGGCTGTCCAATTTTCCCAACACCATTTATTGAAGAGGCTGTCTTTTTTCCATTGGACATTCTTTCCTGCTTTGTCGAAGATTAGTTGACCATAGAGTTGAGGGTCTATTTCTGGGCTCTCTATTCTGTTCCATTGATCTATGTGTCTGTTTTTGTGCCAGTACCATGCTGTCTTGATGATGACAGCTTTGTAATAGAGCTTGAAGTCCGGAATTGTGATGCCACCAACTCTGGCTTTCTTTTTCAATATTCCTTTGGCTATTCGCGGTCTTTTCTGGTTCCATATAAATTTTAGGATTATTTGTTCCATTTCTTTGAAAAAAATAGATGGTACTTTGATAGGAATTGCATTAAATGTGTAGATTGCTTTAGGTAGCATAGACATTTTCACAATATTTATTCTTCCAGTCCAGGAGCATGGAACATTTTTCCATTTCTTTGTGTCTTCCTCAATTTCTTTCATGAGTACTTTATAGTTTTCTGTGTATAGATTCTTAGTCTCTTTGGTTAGGTTTATTCCTAGGTATCTTATAGTTTTGGGTGCAATTGTAAATGGGATGGACTCCTTAATTTCTCTTTCCTCTGTCTTATTGTTGGTGTAGAGAAATGCGACTGATTTCTGTGCATTGATTTTATATCCTGACACATTACTGAATTCCTGTACAAGTTCTAGCAGTTTTGGAGTGGAGTCTTTTGGGTTTTCCACATATAGTATCATATCATCTGCGAAGAGTGATAGTTTGACTTCTTCTTTGCCGATTTGGATGCCTTTAATTTCTTTTTGTTGTCTGATTGCTGAGGCTAGGACTTCTAGTACTATGTTGAATAGCAGTGGTGATAACGGACATCCCTGCCGTGTTCCTGACCTTAGCGGAAAAGCTTTCAGTTTTTCTCCATTGAGAATGATATTTGCGGTGGGTTTTTCATAGATGGCTTTGATAATATTGAGGTATGTGCCCTCTATCCCTACACTTTGAAGAGTTTTGATCAGGAAGGGATGCTGCACTTTGTCAAATGCTTTTTCAGCATCTATGGAGAGTATCATATGGTTCTTGTTCTTTCTTTTATTAACGTGTTGTATCACATTGATTGATTTGCGGATGTTGAACCAACCTTGCAGCCCTGGAATAAATCCCACTTGGTCGTGGTGAATAATCCTTTTAATGTACTGTTGAATCCTATTGGCTAGTATTTTGGTGAGAATTTTTGCATCTGTGTTCATCAAGGATATTGGTCTGTAGTTCTCTTTTTTGATGGGATCCTTGTCTGGTTTGGGGATCAAGGTGATGCTGGCCTCATAAAATGAGTTTGGAAGTTTTCCTTCCATTTCTATTTTTTGGAACAGTCTCAGGAGAATAGGAATTAGTTCTTCTTTAAATGTTTGGTAGAATTCCCCCGGGAAGCCATCTGGCCCTGGGCTTTTGTTTGTTTGGAGATTTTTGATGACTGTTTCAATCTCCTTACTGGTTATGGGTCTGTTCAGGCTTTCTATTTCTTCCTGGTTCAGTTGTGGTAGTTTATATGTCTCTAGGAATGCATCCATTTCTTCCAGATTGTCAAATTTGTTGGCATAGAGTTGCTCATAGTATGTTCTTATAATTGTCTGTATTTCTTTGGTGTTAGTTGTGATCTCTCCTCTTTCATTCATGATTTTATTTATTTGGGTCCTTTCTCTTTTCTTTTTGATAAGTCTGGCCAGGGGCTTATCAATCTTATTAATTCTTTCAAAGAACCAGCTCCTAGTTTCGTTGATTTGTTCTATTGTTTTTTTGGTTTCTATTTCATTGATTTCTGCTCTGATCTTTATGATTTCTCTTCTCCTGCTGGGTTTAGGGTTTCTTTCTTGTTCTTTCTCCAGCTCCTTTAGGTGTAGGGTTAGTTTGTGTACCTGAGACCTTTCTTGTTTCTTGAGAAAGGCTTGTACCGCTATATATTTTCCTCTCAGGACTGCCTTTGTTGTGTCCCACAGATTTTGAACTGTTGTATTTTCATTATCATTTGTTTCCATGAATTTTTTCAATTCTTCTTTAATTTCCTGGTTGACCCATTTATTCTTTAGAAGGATGCTGTTTAGTCGCCATGTATTTGGGTTCTTTCCAAATTTCCTCTTGCGATTGAGTTCTAGCTTCAGAGCATTGTCGTCTGAAAATATGCAGGGAATGATCCCAATCTTTTGATACCGGTTGAGACCTGATTTAGAACCAAGGATGTGATCTATTCTGGAGAATGTTCCATGTGCACTAGAGAAGAATGTGTATTCTGTTGCTTTGGGATGAAATGTTCTGAATATATCTGTGATGTCCATCTGGTCCAGTGTGTCATTTAAGGCCTTTATTTCCTTGTTGATCTTTTGCTTGGATGATCTGTCCATTTCAGTGAGGGGAATGTTAAAGTCCCCTACTATTATTGTATGATTGTCGATGTGTTTCTTTGATTTTGTTATTAATTGGTTTATATAGTTGGCTGCTCCCACGTTAGGGGCATAGATATTTAAAATTGTTAGATCTTCTTGTTGGACAGATCCTTTGAGTATGATATAGTGTCCTTCTTCATCTCTTATTATAGTCTTTGGTTTAAAATCTAATTGATCTGATCTAAGGATTGCCACTCCTGCTTTCTTCTGATGTCCATTAGCATGGTAAATTCTTTTCCACCCCCTCACTTTAAATCTGAAGTTGTCTTCGGGTTTAAAATGAGTTTCTTGTAGGCAACATATAGATGGGTTTTGTTTTTTTATCCATTCTGATACCCTGTGTCTTTTGATTGGGGCATTTAGCCCATTAACATTCAGGGTAACTATGGAGAGATATCAATTTAGTGCCATTGTATTGCCTGTAAGGTGACTGTTATTGTCTATTGTCTCTGTTCCTTTCTGATCTACTACTTTTAGGCTCTCTCTTTGCTTAGAGGACCCCTTTCAATATTTCCTGTAGAGCTGGCTTGGTGTTTGCAAATTCTTTCAGTTTTTGTTTGTCCTGGAAGCTTTTAATCTCTCCTTCTATTTTTCAATGATAGCCTAGCTGGATATAGTATTCTTGGCTGCATGGTTTTCTCGTTTAGTACTCTGAATATATCATGCCAGCTCTTTCTGGCCTGCCAGGTCTCTGTGGATAAGTCTGCTGCCAATCTAATATTTTTACCATTGTATGTTACAGACTTCTTCTCCCGGGCTGCTTTCAGGATTTTCTCTTTGTCACTAAGACTTGTAAATTTTACTATTAGGTGACGGGGTGTGGACCTATTCTTATTGATTTTGAGGGGGGTTCTCTGCACCTCCTGGATTTTGATGCTTGTTCCCTTTGCCATATTGGGGAAATTCTCTCCAATAATTCTCTCCAATATACCTTCTGCTCCCCTCTCTCTTTCTTCTTCTTCTGGAATCCCAATTATTCTAATGTTGTTTCGTCTTATGGTGTCACTTATCTCTCGAATTCTGCCCTCGTGGTCCAGTAGCTGTTTGTCCCTCCTTTGCTCAGCTTCTTTATTCTCTGTCATTTGGTCTTCTATATCGCTAATTCTTTCTTCTGCCTCATTTATCCTAGCAGTGAGAGCCTCCATTTTTGATTGCACCTCCTTAAATAGCTTTTTTGATTTCAACTTGATTAGATTTTAGTTCTTTTATTTCTCCAGAAAGGGCTTTTATATCTCCCGAGAGGGTTTCTCTAATATCTTCCATGCCTTTTTCGAGCCCGGCTAGAACCTTGAGAATCGTCATTCTGAACTCTAGATCTGACATATTACCAATGTCTGTATTGATTAGGTCCCTAGCCTTTGGTACTGCCTCTTGTTCTTTTTTTTTTGTGGTGAATTTTTCCGCCTTGTCATTTTGTCCAGATAAGAGTATATGAAGGAGTAAGTAAAATGCTAAAAGGGTGGCAACAACCCCAGGAAAATATGCTTTAGCCAAATCAGAAGAGATCCCAAATCGTTAAGGCGGGGGGGAAGGGGATAAGAAGAGGTTCAGAAAGAAAAGAAAAAAAAAAAGGAAAAAGAAAAAAGAAACAAAAAAAGAAAACCAATAATGAAAAAATATAAAAAGGAAAAAAATATATATATATTAGATAAACTAGTTAAAAAACGTTAAAAAAGAAAAGGGTAAAAGTTAAAAAAATTTAGCAGAAGAAGAGAAAAAAAAATTGAAAAAGAAAAAAAAATAAATTAACTGCAAGGCTAAAGAATCATGGGGAGAAAGCCATGAGTTCCGTGCTTTGCTTTCTCCTCCTCTGGAATTCCGCTGCTCTCCTTGGTATTGAAACCGCACTCCTCGTAAGTGAACTTGGTCCTGGCTGGGTTTCTTGTTGATCTTCTGGGGGAGGGGCCTGTTGTAGTGATTCTCAAGTGTCTTTGCCCCAGGCGGAGTTGCACCGCCCTTACCGGGGCCGGGCTGAGTAATCTGCTCGGGTTTGCTTTCGGGAGCTTTTGTTCCCTGAGCGCTTTCCGTAGAGTTCCGGAGGTCGGGAATGAAGATGGCGGCCGCCCAGTCTCCGGCCCGGAGGAGCCGAGAGCTCAGGGCCCCACTCCTCAGTGCGCCCTCAGAGAACAGCGTCCAATTACTCCCGTCTGCCTGGCCTCCGGCTGCGCTCCGAGCTCACCGAGCCTGCGACCGGTTCAAGGTAAGCCCGAGCTGTGAGCTCACTCCTCGGCTCTGTCTCTGTAGCCGGCTTCCCCGTTCTAATACCTGCAAGCTCTGCGACCCTCAGACACCCCGATCCTTCTGTGACCCTGCGGGACCTGAGGCCACACTGGCCCCGCGTGGGCTTCACCCCAGTTAAGCCTCTGGAGCGATGTCCCTCAGCGGAACAGACTTTTAAAAGTCCTAATTTTGTGCTCCGTTGCTCCGCCGCTTGCCGGGAGTCGGCCCCTCCCCCCAGGGTCTATCTTCCCGTCCCTTTGGATTCACTTCTCCGCCAGTCCTACCTTTCAGAAAGTGGTTGATTTTCTGTTTCTAGAATTGCTGTTCTTCTTCTCTTCGATCTCCTGTTGGATTTGTAGGTGTTTGCAATCTTTAGATAAGCTATCTAGCTGATCTCCCGCAACCTGAAGCAGTCTCAGCTGCTACTTCTCCGCCATCTTAACTCCTCCCTATTTTAAACTTTTTGAGGAACCTCCATACTGTTTTCCAGAGTGGCTGCACCAGTTTGCATTCCCACCAAAAGTGTAGGAGGGTTCCCCTTTCTCTACATCCTCACCATCTTTCATTTCCCGACTTGTTAATTTTAGCCATTCTGACTGGTGTGAGGTGGTATCTCACTGTGGTTTTGGTTTTTATTTCCCTGATGCCAAGCGATGTGGAGCACTTTTTCATGTGTCTGTTGACCATCTGGATGTCTTCTTTGCAGAAATGTCTGTTCATGTCTTCTGCCTATTTCTTGATTGGATTATTTGTTTTCTGGGTGTTGAGTTTGATAAGATCCTTATAGATTTTGGAACTAGCCCTTTATCTGATATGTCATTGCGAATATCTTCTCCCATTCTGTCAGTTGTCTTTTGGTTTTGTCGACTGTTTCCTTTGCTGTGCAGAAGCTTTTGATCTTGATGAAGTCCCAATAGTTCATCTTTGCCCTTGCTTCCCTTGTCTTTGGTGATGTTTCTAGGAAGAAGTTGCTGTGACTGAGTTCAAAGAGGTTGCTGCCTTTGTTCTTCTCATGGATTTTGATGGATTCCTGTCTAACATGGAGGTCTTTGATCTATTTTGAATCTATTTTTGTGTGTGGTGTAAGGAAATGGTCCAGTTTCATTCTTCTGCATGTGGCTGTATAATTTTCCCAACACCGTTTGTTGAAGAGACTTTTGTTCCATTGGACATTCTTTCCCGCTTTGTCAAAGATTAATTGACCATAGACTTGAGGGTCCATTCCTGGACTCTCCATTCTGTTCCATTGATCTATGTGTCTGTTTTTGTGCCAGTACCATGCTGTCTTGATGATTTTAGCTTTGTAGTAGAGCTTGAAGTCTAGAATTGTGATGCCACCAACTTTAGGTTTCTTTTTCAACATTCCTCTTGCTATTTGGGGTCTTCTCTGGTTCCACATAAATTTTAGGATTATTTGTTCCATTTCTTTGAAAAAAAAAAGTGATGGTATTTTGATAGGGATTGCGTTAAATGTGTAGATTAGTTTAGGTAGCGTGGACATTTTCACAATATTTGTTCTTCGAATCCATGAGCATGGAACATTTTTCCATTTCTTTGTGTCTTCCTCATTTTCTTTCATGAGTACGTTATAGTTTTCTGAGTACAGATTCTTTGCCTCTTTGGTTAGGTTTATTCCTAGGTATCTTATGGTTTTGGGTGCAATTGTAAATGCGATTGTCTCCTTAATTTCTCTTTCTTCTGTCTTATTGTTGGTGTATTGAAATGCAACCGATTTCTGTGCATTGATTTTATATCCTGACACTTTACTCAATTCCTGTATGAGTTTTAGCAGTTTTGGAGTGCAGTTTTGGGTTTTCCACATAAAGTTCATATCATCTGCAAAGAGTGAGAGTTTGACTTCTTCTTTGCCAATTTGGATGTCTTTTATTTCTTTTTGTTTCTGATTGCTGAGGCTACGACTTCTAATACTATGTTGAATAGCAGTGGTGATAGTGGACAATCCTGCCATGTTCCTGACCTTAAGGGGAAAGCTCTCATTTTTTTCCCGTTCAGGATGATATTTGCGGTGGGTTTTTCATAGATGGCTTTGATGATATTGAGGTATGCACCCTCTATCCCTACACTTTGAAGAGTTTTGATCAAGAAAGGATGCTGTACTTTATCAAATGCTTTTTTAGCATCTACTGAGAGTATCATATGGTTCTTGTTCTTTCTTTTATTAATGTATTGTATCACATTGATTGATTTGCAGATGTTGGACCAACCTTGCAGCCCTGGAATAAATCCCGCTTGGTCCTGGTGAATAATCCTTTTAATGTACTGTTGGATCCTATTGGCTAGTATCTTGGTGAGAATTTTTGCATCTGTGTTCATCAAAGATATTGGTCTGTAATTCTCCATTTTGACAGGGGTCTTTGTCCGGTTTTGGGATCAAGGTAATGCTGGCCTCATAAAATGAGTTTGGAAGTTTTCCTTCTGTTTCTCTTTTCTGGAACAGTTTCAGGAGAATAGGTATGAATTCTTCTTTAAATGTTTGGTAGAAGTCCCCTGGGAAGCCATCTGGCCCTGGGCTCTTGTTTGTTGGGAGATTTTTAATGACTGCTTCAATCTCCTTACTGGTTATGGGTCTGTTCAGGTTTTCTATTTCCTCCTAGTTCAATTTTGGTAGTTTTTATGTCTCTAGGAATGCATCCATTTCTTCCAGATTGTCAAATTTGCTTGTGTATTGTTGCTCGTAGTTGTTATAGTTGTTTGTATTTCTTTGGTGTTGGTTGTAATCTCTCCTCTTTCATTCATGATTTTATTTATTTGGGTCCTTTCTCTTTTCTTTTTGATAAGTCTGGCCAGGGGTTTATCAATCTTATTAATTCTTTCAAAGAACCAGCACCTAGTTCCGTTGATTTATTCTACTGGTTTTTTTTTAAAGATTTTAATTATTTATTTGACAGACAGAGATCACAAGTAGGCAGAGAGGTAGGTGGGGGAGGGGGAAGCAGGCTTCCCACTGAGCAGAGAGCCCGATGTAGGGCTTGATCCCAGGACCCTGGGATCATGACCTGAGCCGAAGGCAGAGGCTTAACCCACTGAGCCACTTAGGCATCCCTATTCTACTGTTCTTTTGGCTTCTAGTTTATTGATTTCTGCTCTGATCTTTATTATTTCTCTTCATCTGCTGGGTTTAGGCTTTTTTAGCTGTCCTTTTTCCAGCTCCTTTAGGTGTAGTGTTAGGTTGTGTACTTTAGACCTTTCTTGTTTCTTAAGAAAGGCTTGTATCACTATATACTTTACTTTCAGGACTGCCTTTGCTGTGTCCCAAAGATTTTGAACAGTTGTGTTTTCATTTTCATTTGTTTCCATGAATTTTTTCAATTTTATTTAATTTCCTGGTTGACCCATTCATTCTTTGGTAGGATGCTCTTTAGTCTCCATGTATTTGGGTTCTTTCCATCTTTCCTCTTGTGGTTGAGTTCTAGTTTCAGAGCATTGTGGTCTGCAACATTCAGGGAATGATCCCAGTCTCTTGGTACTGGTTGAGACCTGATTTGTGACCTAGGGTGTGATCTATTCTGGAGAATGTTCCATGTGCACTAGAGAAGAATGTGTATTCTGTTGCTTTGGGATGGAATGTTCTAAATATATCTGTGATGTCCATCTGGTCCAGTGTGTCATTTAAAGCCTTTATTTCCGGGGCATCTGGGTGGCTCAGTGGGTTAAGGCCTCTGCCTTCGGCTCAGGTCATGATCTCAGGGTCCTGGGATCGAGCCCCACATCATGCTTTCTGCTTGGCAGGGAGCCTGCTTCCCCCCCTCTCTCTGCCTGCCTCTGCCTACTTGTGATCTCTCTCTCTGTGTCAAATAAATAAATAAAATCTTAAAAAAAAAAAAAGCCTTTATTTCCTTGTTGATCTTTTGCTTAAATGATCTGTTCATTTCAGTAATGGGGGTGTTAAAGTCCCCTACTATTACTTTATTACTGTTGATGTGTTTCTTTGATTTTGTTATTAATTGGATATATAGGGGCACCGGGTGGCTCAGTGAGTTAAGCTTCTGCCTTCAGCTCAGGTCATGATCTCAGGGTTCTGGGATCCGGTCCCGCATCAGGCTCTCTGCTCAGTGGGGAGCCAGCTTCCTCCTCTTTCTCTCTACCTGCATCTCTGCCTACTTGAGATCTCTGTCTGTCAAATAAATAAATAAAATCTTTTTAAAAAATTGGATATATAATTGACTGCTCCCATGTTAGGGGCATATATATTTAAAACTGTTAGATCTTCTTGTTGGACAGATACTTTGTGTATGATATAATGTCCTTCCTTATCTTTTATTATAGTCTTTGGCTTAAAATCTAATTTATCTGATATAAGGATTGCCACCCCAGCTTTCTTTTGATGTCCATTAGCATGGTAAATTGTTTTCTACCCCCCCCTTTCAATCTGGAGGTGTCTTTGGGTCTAAAATGAGTTTCTTATAGACAGCATATCATTGGGTCTTTTTTTTTTTAATCCATTCTGATACCCTGTGTCTTTTGATTAGGGCATTTAGCCCATTTACATTCAGGGTAACTATTGAAAGATATGAATTTATTGCCATTGCATTGCTTGTAAGGTGACTGTTACTGTATATTGTCTCTGTTCCCTTCTGGTCTGATACTTTTAGGCTCTCTCTTTGCTTAAAGGTCCCCCTTTCAATATTTCCAGGTTTGGTGTTTGCAAATTCTTTTAGGTTTTGTTTGTCCTGGAAGCTTTTTATCTCTCCTTCTATTTTCAATGACAGCCTAGCTGAATATAGTATTCTTGGCTGCATGTTTTTCTCGTTTAGTGCTCTGAATATATCATGCCAGTGCTTTCTGGCCTGCCAGGTCTCTGTGGATAAGTCTGCTGCCAGTCTAATATTTCTACTGTTGTATGTTACAGACCTCTCGCCCCAAGGTGCTTTCAGGATTTTCTCTGTCACCGAGACTTGTAAGTTTTACTATTAGATGACAGGGTGTGGACCTATTTTTCTTTGATTTAGAGGGGGGTTCTCTGTGCCTTGATGCTTGTTCCCTTTGCCAAATTAGGGAAATTCTCTACTATAATTTACTCCAATATACCTTCTGCCCCTCTCTCTCTTTCTTCTTCATCTGTGATCCCAATTATTCTAATATTGTTTTTTGTTATGGTATCACTTATGTCTCGAATTTTCCCCTCGTGGTCCAGTAGTTTTTCTTTTTCTCAGCTTTTTTATTCTCCATCATTTGGTCTTCTATATCACTAATTCTCTCTTTTGCCTCATTTATCCTAGCAGCAAGGGCCTCCATTTTTTTATTGCACCTCATTAATAGCTTTTTTGATTTCAACTTGGTTAGATTTTAGTTCTTTTATTTCTCTGGAAAGGATTTTATTTCTCCAGAAAGGGATTTTCTAATATCTTCCATGGCTTTTTCGAGCCCAGCTAGCACCTTGATAATCAGCATTCTGAACTCTAGTTCTGACATATTACTAATGTTTGTATTGTGTACATCCCTAGCCTTTGGTACTGCCTCTTGTTCTTTTTTTTTTTTTTTTTTTTTTTTTTTTTTTGTGGTGAGTTTTTCCACCTTGTCATTTCACCCAGATAAGAATAAATTAATGAGAGAACAAACTACTAAAAAGATAGCAATGGCTCCAGAAAAATATATACTATCCAAATCAGAAGAGACCCAAAACGGGGGGGGGGGGGGAAAAAAAGGGGGGGAAAAAAAAAAAAAAAAAAATATATATATACACACACACATACATATATATATATTTTTTCTATACATATATATATTAGACTGGTGAATAGAACAGAGCCACACACTTGATTTTGGGTGTATTTTGATCTGTTAGAAGAAACTACCTCCCAAAATTTTAATGAAAGAAAAACATATATATATACACAAAAATAAGGGTAAACATGATGAAGGGATGGAATATGACTGTAAAGATGAAAAGTTAAAAAGATTCTAAAAAAAGAAATTGATAAGAAGTTGGTTGAAAAAAAAAAGGGGAGAATGTGATCAGGCTGGAGACTGAACAAAGCCATGTACTAGATTTAGGGTGTATTTTGATCTATTAGAAGAAATTGCATCCCAAAATTTTAAAGAAAAAAAACCTATATGTATACAAAAAATAAGGTTAAATACAATGGAAGGATAAAATATGCCTATAACTATGAAAATTTTAAAAGATTTTTAAGAAGTTATTGATAAGACAAATGTTATCAATACAAATGTTAAAAAACGTTAAATTAGGAAAAGACAAATGTTAAAAAACGTTAAATTAGGAAAGAGGAAAAATTAAAGAGTAAGAAAAAAAAATAAAATTTAAAAAGTTTAACTTTGAAAGATCATGGGGAAAAAGCCATGAATTCTATGTGTTGCTTTCCCCTAGTGCTGGAGTTTTGCAGTTCTCATTGACCCATCAACTTGGTCTTGGCTGGATGTTCTTGCTGATCTTCTGGGAGAGGGGCCTGTTGCCATGATTCTCAGATGTCTTTCCCTGAGGTGGAATTGCCCCGCCCTTGCCAGGGGCTAGGCTAAGTAATCTGCTTGTGTTCGCTCTTGGAGCTTTTGTTCCCTGAACGCTTTCCGTAGAGTTCTAGAGGACGGGAATGAAGATGGTGGCCTCCCAGTCTCTGGCCCGGAGCCCAGAGCTCGGGGTCCCCACTCCTCAGTGCGTCTTAGAGAAAAGTGCTCAATCCCTTCCATCTCCCTGGTCTCTGGCCATACTCCAAGCTCACCTGGCCTGTGACTGAGTGTTTCTATCTCTGGTGCTCAGGCCCGTTTAGAGTCTCCAAACCCACCAGATTCCTGCCAAGTGCTCCTGCACCGTTCCTCCCGAAGAGGAAGGAGGGTGTCTCCCCCGATTTGCCCCTTGTGGGGTCCCTGCTTGAAGAGTAGTGGTCTGAATGTGCCTAGGATCACGGTTTAAGGTAACCCTGAGCTGAGAGCTCACTCCTTGGCTCCGTCTCTGTCATGGGCTTTCCCGCACCCATACCTGTAAGGTCTGCCACACTCAGACACCTCCAGTCTTTCTGTGTCCCCGCGGGTCCTGAGACCACACTGTCCCTGAGGGCTCCTCCCCCACTTAGCCTGTGGAGCAACGTCCCTCTGCGGAGCAGACTTCTAAAAGTCCCAATTTTGTGCTCCACTGCTCTATGGCTTGCCAGGAGCTGGCCCCTCCCCCCTCAGTCTATCCTCCCGTATGATGCCTTGGATTCACTTCTCCACATGTCCTACCTTCCAGAAAGTGGTCGATTTTCTGTTCCTAGAATTGCTGCTCCTCTTCTCTTTGATCTCCTGTTGAGTTCTTAGGTGTTCAGAACAGTTTGATAACTGTCTAGCTGAACTCCTAGGACCTGATGATATTTCAGTCTCCTACTCCTCTGCCATCTTGCTGAATTTCAGAGACTTTATTCTTTTTAACATGAGCTCTGTGCTGAGCTCTGTACCTTCCTCTAAGACCAGCTGTTGATGAGCCCTATCCATTTTGATACATGGTGGTTTCACTTTTGTTCTGTCTTAGGCTTTCCTTACATTTCCATGATGATTTCCTGTTTTGCTCAAGGAGTTATTCAACAGCATATTTTAAAATTTCCACACATCTTTCCATTATTAACTTGTAATTCAATTACATTGATGGTATATGTGGCATGTATTTGTAATTTACTTTTTAGAGCTAGTCAGTGGTTTCCTTTTCAATGTCACTCTTGACTTGAAAAAAAAAATTACTTCTATTCTGTATCTGAGTGCATTAGATCAATCTTGTTTACTTCATTGTTCAGGTCTTCTATGTGTATGCTGACTTTTGTTTGTTTAGTAGCAGAGGAAATATAAAGAAAATAGAAGGAAAGAAAGAAAGAAGAGCAGAAATGAATGTGGGAGGACCCACAGCCAAAATTCAGTAGAGAGAACCAGTAAAGACAACATTGATTTCTCTGAAAAGATCAGTAAAAGGTCAAATCCCTGGCATGATTACTATATAGAGAAAGAATGTGAAAATTAGTTTAGGACTGAATAGTGAGTTGTAGTTATCCCTGGACTTGATGTGGAGATTTAACAGTTCTGTGTCCATTAAAGTCAATGAAACATCGTTTAAAAATCTTCAAAAATGCACCATATGCTGGATGCCTGGTTTTAGGCGTAGTTTTCCCAAACATTTATGGAGCAGAGAATTACAAACTTTGCCACATCTTCCAGAGACTAGAGTAAGAGGGGGTCATTCTGCATACCATTTTTTGAGGAACTGAATGGAGACCTTAGGACCAAACTCATGCATATACCAAAAACTTGATCTTCATGGTGTGAGCATTTCCTGTAGTGAGAGGTAAAAATTATGGCTCTAGGACAATGGGACTTTAGGATGGAAATGAAAAAGTGAAATTTTACATTGTACACAAACATCAATTCCAGATGAATCTAGAATACCAGGGGACCACAAACTTTTAAAGGTTGAGAAGACAATGGAAAATAATACCTAATGACGTGGGGCATCCACCATAGATTAAAAAAACAAAACAAAACTGTGACTCAATCAGGAAAGTACAAGCAGTCCAATAAAAAAATGTGTAAAGGCATTTGCAGGTGTTTTAATAAGACTATCAACATATGCAAAGAAGCTTGATTGTAATTGGTATTCAGGAATGGTAGATTAAAACCATAGTGAGATACCATTTTCATCCTCCGTGGCCTTAAGAACATTTAATTTTAATTTATATGTCCATAATTAATTTGGACAAAACCACATGTTGGCAGGGATGATGAACTCTGAGACTTCTCATTCGCTATTTTTGGGAGTATAAATTGACCTAAACTACTCGGGGGAAAAAAATTGCTATACCCTAATACATTGGAGTATATTGATAACTTGCAATCAGCAGTCCCACCCTAAGCATGCGTACCAGAGACGTTCTGCCAGTGTCGATCAGGAGAAATTTCTAAGAATGTCTATATTGTGTATACTAACAAAACCCAGGGAGCCCCAAATGCCCACCAGTAGCAGATACATAATAACCATGCATGTAGATACATACAGCTATGCTGTATATAACCTTTTATGATGTATCTGTATGTAATAATAGCTTATTAAAAACAACTAGAAGTGAAACACTCCACCATACAGCAACAGGTGAGTCCCCAAAACACAACCCTGAGTATACGGCACAGATCCCCAAAGGTTCTATCAGCTGTAAATTCACTTATGCAAAGTCCAAAACCAGATAAAACCGAGGAAAACCTATAAGAACACATTCAGAGGTGGGAAAACCCTTAACCATAAGAACAATCAATTCAAGGCATTGGATATTGGTTTTTCTCAGGGCAGAGAGGACGGGAGACAGAGAGAGGGGCCAATACCTCTAACACAGCATTCATGCTTTCTTCAGCTAGATCACGGTGGGTACCTTGGTGTTTATTTTATTCTTTAAATGGCACATACATCCTTTACATACACCTGCTTATCCGACATATTTCCCAGCAAATTGTAAAAACATACTAGAGGACAGTGACACAGAAGTCATAGGGGAAGAGCCTCGGCGATCCTGCTTGTGTTGGACAAAGCAGTTCGTGTGACATGCCTTCTGACAGCTGTGACAGCAACCCGTGACACCACCTGCCTCTCTCTCCCCCTGAGTGACAGTCTCCTGGATCATGGACAATCAGGCCAGCCCTTGGCTACCCCATGGCAGGGCCTGGTGTAAGGAAGTGAGTGGCTCCATTGTCTGTTCTTCGTCAGGACTGTGCACAGGACAATACTGAGATGAGGAAGCAGCGAGCAGTGAGGGCCAGTGCTGAACACAAGCATGGGAATGGAGTGTCCCCAAGTTAGAGACATGCTGTGCACATCGTGGGCAAGTCCAAGTCCAATGGGGCAGGAACAACAAGGTGGAGAGCATCCACCGAGAGCCAATGCTCTTTTCCTGGTGCAGGAACAGAAACCCAGGGCCTAGAGGCAGGGGGTATAGAGTGAAATTCCTTCAACGCTCCAGCCTCATGGCCCTACAGCTGCTGCGGACCCCAAGCAGCCTGCAGGGCCAGTGTCTGAGCCCCGTGCCCACCGTGGCTCCTGCTTCTAAGTGTCCTTCTCCCCAGGACCCCCACCAGGATCAATACACTACCGGCTTCTGGGCATCGGGCTAAGTTCTCGCTGTTTTCCGTACCAAGCCCAGCTAACGAGCAAATCAGTCATCCTTTCCAAAATAGTGAAACCATCCGGAAGGCTTCTGGCTGGCATTCTGCAGGACTCCCACTTCAGCCCATCCTCCCTCCAACAGTCAAGATCTCCAGGCAGAATTCAAGAGGCAGCCACCCGAGGACCCTGGAGAGCACAGAGGAGCAGGTGTCCTGGGGAAAGACATCAAACCTTGGAGACACGACCATACTTTGTCAAAACTCAGAGACATGTATACCTAAGAGAGCCAATCTTACCAACCTAGAATATTAATTTTTAAGCAACAGCACATGAGAGAGGGCAAAGACCGGGATGCGGGTTCAGAAGACCCGGGTCTCCCCAGGCTCAGCCACTTTCTGGTCGCTTGATCTCAGTCACTTAATTGAACCCCAAATCAGACACATTTCTCCAGAACTACCTGGAAGCAAGCTAATTTCGGGACACTGATCCAAAGCAACCACGACCCTCTTTCCAGCCCTGCTGGCTTAAGAGCCCTGTGTGAGGTGGGCGATAGTGCCGGCCGGGGCTCTGGGGTCCCTAGGGGCCTCATCTGGCTGCTGAAATCCTTTCTCACCCGACGTAGGGAGCAGGGAGGCTCTTTGACTTTTTCCACAAGCAAGGACATTCGTAACCTCTCCCGAGGAGGTGCCAACACCAAGAAAGCATTTCTGGTCCTGGCTGTTTGTCCTTTCTTATCCCTGGAGGGGACATATCCTGATGGACGCATGGGTTGGGAGCTCAGACCGCCTGGGTATGAAGCCCTGATCATCACTGTTGCAACCTTGATCCGCTGTCCGTTTCCTCCTCTGTGAGGTGGGGATAAAAAGATGATTGCCTCATAATGTTCTGGTGAAGATTTAAGGAGAGAATGCCTCTAAAATTGTAGCCAGCGTGTCTGAATGATCAATCTATGGGTTCAATTAATAAGCCTGCCCGGCAAGCTGCATTCTCCCCCATTGACCACTTGGGGGAGCCCTCTAGCCGAAAACCAAACCAGTTCCCAGAAAAGGTAAAGTTTCCGTTTCTGACAGAGGGAGAGGTTAAGGGTCATCTAGTTCCATTCCCTCCTTTTTTTTTTTTTTTCTTTTTTCTTTTCTTTTCTTTACTTTTTGTTTTTTTTGTTTTTGCATTTGGGCAAACAGAGGCTCAGAGAGGAGAAGTGATTTCCTCATAGTCATGCGAGTCACTGGTAATCTGAAGGCCAGAGTCTTTTTATTTCCCAAATCATTCCCAAAACACCTGATAAACATCATCATTCGTTCCAAGCCTGTTAGGTTCCAAGCACAGTGAAATTTACTCCCCTTCCTCGCACGTCTGTGGATGGTTTGTCTGTCTTCCCAAGCTTTTGGCTGATGAATTTGAGGTGCACGTTTTATTTTGTTGAGGTCTGTGCTTAAAAGGTGGGAGCTTAATAGATGCTGTTTAGTACACATCCGCCCTGTTGTATACACAGCTCTTATAAAATACAGGCAATGGGCATTACCGTGGAGAAACTCACACACGAGCATAAGGACACAGACACACACACTCCTTGGATCATCTCATTCAGCTTCAGAACTCTATCCCCCATAGATGGATAATTCTCAACTTTGTATTTCCAACCTCCATCTTTCCCTCGACCCAGGCTCATTTAACGTCTTACACCACATCTCCACTTGGAAGGCTGCACGGCATCTCATGTCCTGTTAACTTACAACTTTGCTCCTTATCTTCTCCCATACTCGTTTCCCTGATAAACCTTCTTATTTTGGTGAAGGGCAACTCCGAGTCTCCATTTGCCTGGCCAAAACCTTTGAGTTGCCCCGAACGTCTCTCTGTCTCTCCTTGTCCATGTCCATCAGCAAATCTATTGGCCTGCCTTCCAACTAAATCCTGGATCCCACCACTTCTTACCACCTCCACTGCTCCCATGATGGTCCCGGGGCTGTCATCATCTTCTCCCCAGTTCTTGCCACTTACCCTACTGACCTCCTGCCCCATGGTGCTGCTGCTTGTCTCAGGACCCCTGGTGGGTCCCGTCTCACTCGCACCCTGAGGGCTACCCTTCCCAGTGGTGTCTCTAGAGGTCTCTGACCGTCCCTGTTTCCCACCTGGCCCCTCAGCTTTAGCTGCATGGACCTCCTTGCTGCTCGTGGGCAGTCCAGGAACGCTCCTGTGTCACTGCCTGCCATGTGCTGAACCCCCTTCCTGCAGAGCCCCGCACTCCCCTCCTTCCTCCCCATCTACACCCTTGTCACCTTTAGCTCATTTCTCTTTCAAAGTCTGCAGCCCCCTCCCATCCATACTTACCCCCCCCTTCCAGCACTCACCCCACAACATTCTATGTATTCTACTTCCTTATCCCGTCTAATGATTACCTCCCCTTTCCAGAATGTCAGCTCAGGGAGGACAGGTGTCTTGTTCCTTGCTGTGTGTCCAACACATGGAACGATGCTTAGCATGCTGCCAGAACGAAAGCAAGTCGATACAGTTGCAGAAGGGAGGTCGGGAGGGGTGGTGAAATCTGGAAAGGGGATTAGCACTCCAAACCTCCAGTTATGAACTAAAGTCACAAAGGTGAACAGCATAGGGAATGGACTTAAGACTGCAATGCGTTGCTTGGGGACAGATGCTGATTGCAGTTACGATGGGAAGCAGGGAGACACGTAGGGATTGTCCGATCATTTTACCATACACCTGAAACTAACATAACACTGCATGTTAATTATAGCTAAAAACAAAAACAAAAACAAAAAACGGTGGATGTGGGGCAAAGGGTGCTAGGAAAGAAGTTAAATGATTTGGGCCTGCTTATCTCCATTTGGTTTGGGCAAGTGACAGAATCTCTCTTGGAGTAAGAAGTCAGCTAGCCCAGTTCCTGGCTTTGCGTAGGAAGATGCAGGGGTACCTTTTTACTCTAAAATGTTGCTGCTGTGAGCTCAGACCCTGCAAACGGTGACGGATTGCACTCAGACACCGCAAGTCAGATGTCTGGAGGCGGGAGGCGGTGCCTGGGCGGAGCCAGATGTCAGGAGGCAGACAGGAAGTGTGTGCAGGTGGGGGAGGGCAGGCTGGGCAATAACAGAAGAGTTCCTGGGGGCGGGGGTGATGGGAAACACGTCTAAGTAGATAGGTCGAGGGCATGTTCACAACGACTTATCTCCAGGCCCAAGTCCAAACCCCTTAGCCTGGAATTTCATGGACAGGGCACAAACAGTTTTGAGCAGGAATGGATCCAGATAGGAGCGTGGAAAGATGAATTTATGCAGCATAGATTAGAGGAAGGTGAGTCCGGGGTCAGGGGCCTGTGAGGATGCTGTTAGAGATTTTGATTCCTCAGTGATAAAGATGGGGGCCGACATAGTCCCAGCAGATTTAAGAGATGTTGTGAGGGGGAGTGGAATGAGTCTTGGAGCTAGAACGTCGAAGGAGGAGAACAAGGGGCAGAAGAGAAAACTCACTTAGGTATATAGACCAGTCACAGAAGGAAGAAAGGGGAAGGCGGGGAATAAGCGAGGTTGTGCAGGACGGGGAGAGGTTCATGGACTGTCTTAGTCCTCACCGGCTGTTTTAACAAAAACCCTCAGACTGGAAGGCTTAGACGACAAGCACTTGCTTCTCACGGTTCTAGAGACTGGAAAGGTCAAAATCAAGGTGCTGGCAGATCTCTGGAGAAAGCTCACTTCCGGGCTTGTAGGCAGCCACCTTCTTGCTGTGTCAACACAAGGTGGAGAGAGAGAGATACTGTGTCCCTTCCTCTTCCTCTTCCTCTGACCCCACCATGAAAACCCAGCTGCGTAGCTTGATCCAGCCCTAGTTACCTCCCAAAGGCGTACCTCCAAATACCGGCACACTGGGGACTTGGGACTGTCTATACTAGGGACTCTCAGCATTTTCCAGGAGAGGAAATTCAGGGTTGAGGTCCCACTTGAGTCTTCCCAGGTGGCGCACCAAAATTCAAGAGAACATTCTCTTCTACATGGGAAGATCTGTGGTTGTTTGAAGGCAAGAGAAAAGGAACCAGGGCCACCAGGAGAAGATCAAATATAATAGGTAAAGACCAAAATGGGGGAGGCTGTACTTTATGAGGAAAGAATTCTCCCACTCAGGGAGCCTGGAGGATATGTGGGCAGGCTGGAGAAAGAGAAAACATTTGGAGGCAGACAAGGGAAAAATAAAGGAGCTTATTGCTAGGTAATAGTTCCCGGTGAACAAGTAGGCACAGTTACCTGGCAGGAGTGGGATAAGATGCAGAAGTGGGATTGGGGCTTACTAGAGAGGGGAGATGCCGGGCACAAAACAGTCATTACAGAGGGTATGAAACTGTAGCTCAGAGGTCTTCTGTGACCAATGAGTTTGAAATAGCCCTTCATCTCTGCCATGATCATGCCTTTATCCTGCTTTCTTTGCTGCTTGTATCTGTCCTTCTGTGACATCATATGTTTGAATACTCATCTAGATCTTCCTCTTTGGAATGGAAATAAGGGGAGTCTAATGTGTGAATCACAACAACAACAAAGTCGTTGGAGGGAGCAAAGCCTGCAGGCCAACATTTTGACCCCACGGGACTTTGAATCTATTGATCTTACCTTTTTTTTTTTTTAAACCATCCTTTACTCCTCTCATGGTCTTTCCTCCTTCATGTTCTGCTTAATATCCACAGCTGGTCACTTAAACCATGTCCCCTTGGTGGAGAGGATCAATCACCCCAGCCAGGATAGTAACTCCCTACTTCTCCTGTTGATTCAGAGGCATGAGGGTCTCAAGGTGGCCGAGTGGTTGTCTTAACTTCCGGGTCCATGGTATCACTGCTGTATTTCCTGGTGGGAGCATTCCTTCCTTTGGAACTAAGACTTGTAGACCAGCAGATCAGGGGGACAGGAAACAAAACTTTTGCTAGCATATGAGTAAGGGTGAGAATGAGTGCTGCCATGTCCATATCCACTCCTTGATTCCTGGACCCATGTATCTTGGCTGTGAGAGAAACAGCATATATTGGGTGTTGATTAGCGGTATATACAGACTCCTGAGAACTTTCCCTCAACCCTGCAAGGAATTGTAACCTAACTGGTGCTGTAACAGGCTTTGAAAGGAGATTCCTCCGTTATATCAAGTCAGCAGCTTCAGGATAAAGAATAACGTGGAAAGATCAACAAATTCCACGAGCATGGGCTCATTGCTGTGGTTCATTTGCTGTGAAGTGAGTTCCTTGATCAGAGGCACTGCTGTGTGGAATACCATGATGGCAGATGGTGGATAGGGTCTTCTGTGAGTCCATGAATGGTGGTTTTGATAGAAGCGCCATGTGCAGGGAAACACATAGCCATAGTAAGTGTCTGTTACAGGGAGAACATGATGGAAGGGGTCCAATGGAATCAACCTGATGATTCGACTCGCCCCAGGGAATGGTGCATATCGGGGACTCAGGTTTGGTCTCTGCTACTGGCAGATTGGGCACTCAGCAATGATGGTAGCCATGTTGGTCTTGGTGAATAGAAGTCCCTCTTGCTGAGTTCATGCACTTCCCCCATCCCTGTCACCATGCCCACTTTGCTTCTGAATCCCCTGGGGAATAACAAGAGTGGTTGAGGAAAGAGACTGACTGATATCCATGGAACAGATCATCTCATCCACCCGGTTACTAAAAGCCTTTTGCCAAGGTCACCTTTTGATGTACAGTCACATAAGATACAATTTAGGTATGTATGCATGCATATATTTATTTACTTATCCATTCAGAAAAGTCCATCTGCATACGTCTTCCTCAGACATCCTTACCATCGAATTTCTAATCATGGTCCTTCCAAGTCCCCAGACACCCAGCCAAACCATTGGTCACAGCTCATGAATCAGTATGGGCTCCTACCTCTGGCCATTTCTCCTTCTAAGAAAAATGACCAGTCTGATGCATTGCCCAGAGGTCTGACCCCCAGGGTGGGTTTCTCATCATCACTGTCTTTCAGGGATGTCCCAGGAAGTGGTATTCTAGTTGTCTGCTTTTGGATGGTGCCTCTATGTAAGGCCAGATCCTCTGAAAACCATGCCTGAGTTCACTCTCTCTTAGTCAGCTGATCATAGATGTGCCCCCTCACATCTTGCTTATCCCTCACCCCCCATAAGTCTATGGGTGCTATCTAGAGAAGGTAGTATGGCAGGAATGGGGACATGGGAATTTGGGCTACTTCCTGTACCTTACTCATACTGCTTCCATTTGATGATGGAGTGGAGGAAGGAGGACCCCAGACCTCTGGGTTTCATCCTCCCACAATGGAACTTCTGAAACAGGAGCTATGTGGAGGGATGGGAACTGTGGGCAACCTGCTTGTCCCAGGGGGGAACAGCACCCTCACAATGAGAGCTGGGGAAGAGGGAGCCCTGTCTTTTTGGCCACATATTCCCAGAGTAGAAGTTCCTTCACACGGAGCAGGAGTGGGTGGGCATGTAATGAGTAGGTTGTTGCTCAAACACACAGACTCGTTCACTGTCTTACTGAGATTCACATTTCCTTGAATTGATGTCTCTCCCTTTGCCTTGTGCCTTTAGGACAATTTCCAGAGATTTTAGATGGTTGTTTTTTGTAATTTTCACTAATTATGGTTGTTTCACTGGGGAGAGTGCTACGTTTGGAACATGTCCCCCCTCTGAATCCACATGTTGAATTCTAACTCCCAAAGGTGATGGCTTTAGGACATGGGACTTTTGGGGGGTGATGAGGCAGAGCCCTCATGGTTGGCAACAGTGCCTTATCAAAGAGGCTCCAAAGGGCCCTTCCATGGTGTGAAGATACCACGAGAAGTCTTCAACCTGGTAGAAGGCCCTCACCCAACCACACAGGCACCACAGTCTTGAACTTTCAGCCTCCGGAACAGTGAGCAGTACATTTCTGTTGTTCAAAAACCACCCAGTCTGTTGTCTTCTGTTAGAGCCGCCTGAACAGACTAAGACAGGTTACATGGAGCTCCTCAAACCGCCATTCCCCCGTGCTCTTTGAACACTGCTGTGTTCATGTATCGATCTTGTGTCTGGGAATCCTGCTGGACCGTCCCGTGCTTTCGTTCATCTATTTCCTCATCTGTTCAGTAACCATTTATCGGCTTGATTACTTTGAGTGTTCCCTATAGCCTCTTCAAATAATAGCAACTCCTACTTTTTTCAATCTTCTGTTTCTTCTTCATCTTCTTGAATTAGATAAGACCTATCAAACCCAAGAGTAGGGATGAGAGCACACAGTTACCTTGTTGTCTACCTTCTAAACATTCTCCAGCATGTGTTTTGTTCGATATAGTTTTCGAAAGGTAAGCTTGTCAATTTGAGAGCCTCTCTATATCCCTGTTTTCGGAATGTTTGTAATGAGAATGCGTGACACATATGACATGCTTTTCCATTATCTGTTAAGATCATCATCCGAGTTTTCTGTGTTCATTTTTGTGAATTAGATTGATAATTGTTCTGATGTTGATTTGTCCTTCAATACCTGGGATAAATTCTGATTATGATGAGTTATTTTGAAATACATGTTGGATTCTGTTGGTCAATATTTCATTTAGGATTTTCATCTCTTTTCGTAAGTGAAACTGGCCTATGATTTTCTTCCCTTGTATGGTCCCTGTTTGGTTTTGGTATCACTATTATATGTTTTTCCCCCTCTTAAAAAAAAACCCTTTTTGGGGTGCCTGGGTGGCTCAGTCATTAAGCATCTGCCTTCAGCTCAGGTCATGATCCTGGGGTCCTGGGATTGAGCCCCGCATCAGGCTCCCTGCTTAGCAGGAAGTGTGCTTCTCCCTCTCCCACTCCCCCTCCTTCTGTTCCCTCTCTTGCCGTGTCTCTCTCTGTCAAACAAATAAAAACTTTAAAAGAAAAAAACCCCTTTTTGTTGGGGAGGCCACTAATATAACATGCAGATTAATTATTACTTGAAGATTAGGTAGCTCTCACCTTTCAATCCTTCTGGGCCTGGCTTTTGTGTCTGGGTGTGACGCTAGAGAGAAGGTTTTTTCTTATTTTCTTAATTTCTTATTGGTCTAAATAAATTTTCCAATCTTTCGTATTAAAGTTTTTACATTTTATACTTTTTAAACAGTTCATCCATTGCTTCCGAGTTTTTGAAATTTGTTGGTGTCTGCTCATAATATTATTTTATAGTTACTAGAATATCTCCTACGAATGTAGTTCTCTTTTTCTGTTTTCTTTTGTTTATTTGTAACTTCTCTTCTTTTTCCCCTTTAACACTCTTTCTAAAGTTTTTTTTTTTTTTTAAAGATATTACTTATTTATTTGTCAGAGAGCAAGAGAGAGAGCGCACAAGCAGGGGGAGCAGAGGCTGCCTGCTGAGCAGGGAGTCCAAAGCGGGGCTTGATTCTAGGACCTTGGAATCATGACCTGAGCCAAGGGCAGATGATTCACCAACTGAGCCATTCGGGCATCCCTAAACTTCTTCTTTTTTTTTTTTTTTTAATAATTTTATTTTTCATAAACATATATATATATATATTTTTTTTCCCCCCAGGGGTACAGGTCTGTGAATCTCCACGTTTACAAACTTCACAGCACTCACCATAGCACATACCCTACCCAATGTCCATAACCCCCCCCCAACCCCCCTCTGCCCAACAACCCTCAGTTTGTTTTGTGAGATTAAGAGTCACTTATGGTTTGTCTCCCTCCCAATCCCAACTTGTTTCATTTACTCTTCTCCTACCACATTAACCCCCCATGTTGCATCTCCTCACCCTCATATCAGGGAGATCATATGATAGTTGTCTTTCTCCGATTGACTTATTTCGCTAAGCATGATACCCTCTAGTTCCATCCATGTTGTCGCAAATGGCAAGATTTCATTTCTTTTGATGGCTGCATAGTATTCCATTGTATATATATACCACATCTTCTTTATCCATTCGTCTGTTGATGGACATCTAGGTTCTTTCCATAGTTTGGCTATTGTAGACATTGCTGCTATAAACATTCGGGTGCACGTGCCCCTTCGGATCACTACGTTTGTATCTTTAGGGTAAATACCCAGCAGTGCAATTGCTGGGTCATA
>NW_022631104.1:5939779-5950922 GCF_010015895.1 Lontra canadensis
CTCTCTTTGCTTAGAGGACCCCTTTCAATATTTCCTGTAGAGCTGGCTTGGTGTTTGCAAATTCTTTCAGTTTTTGTTTGTCCTGGAAGCTTTTAATCTCTCCTTCTATTTTCAATGATAGCCTAGCTGGATATAGTATTCTTGGCTGCATGTTTTTCTCATTTAGTACTCTGAATATATCATGCCAGCTCTTTCTGGCCTGCCAGGTCTCTGTGGATAAGTCTGCTGCCAATCTAATATTTTTACCATTGTATGTTACAGACTTCTTCTCCCGGGCTGCTTTCAGGATTTTCTCTTTGTCACTAAGACTTGTAAATTTGACTATTAGGTGACGGGGTGTGGACCTATTCTTATTGATTTTGAGTGGGGTTCTCTGAACCTCCTGGATTTTGATGCTTGTTCCCTTTGCCATATTGGGGAAATTCTCTCCAATAATTCTCTCCAATATACCTTCTGCTCCCCTCTCTCCTTCTTCTTCTTCTGGAATCCCAATTATTCTAATGTTGTTTCGTCTTATGGTGTCACTTATCTCTCGAATTCTGCCCTCGTGGTCCAGTAGTTGTTTGTCCCTCTTTTGTTCAGCTTCCTTATTCTCTGTCATTTGGTCTTCTATATCGCTAATTCTTTCTTCTGCCTCATTTATCCTAGCAGTGAGAGCCTCCATTTTTGATTGCACCTCATTAATAGCTTTTTTTATTTCAACTTGATTAGATTTTAGTTCTTTTATTTCTCCAGAAAGGGCTTTTATATCTCCCGAGAGGGTTTCTCTAATATCTTCCATGCCTTTTTCGAGCCCGGCTAGAACCTTGAGAATCGTCATTCTGAACTCTAGATCTGACATATTACCAATGTCTGTATTGATTAGGTCCCTAGCCTTTGGTACTGCCTCTTGTTCTTTTTTTTTTGTGGTGAATTTTTCCGCCTTGTCATTTTGTCCAGATAAGAGTATATGAAGGAGTAAGTAAAATGCTAAAAGGGTGGCAACAACCCCAGGAAAATATGCTTTAGCCAAATCAGAAGAGATCCCAAATCGTTAAGGCGGGGGGGAAGGGGATAAGAAGAGGTTCAGAAAGAAAAGAAAAAAAAAAAGGAAAAAGAAAAAAGAAACAAAAAAAGAAAACCAATAATGAAAAAATATAAAAAGGAAAAAAATATATATATATTAGATAAACTAGTTAAAAAACGTTAAAAAAGAAAAGGGTAAAAGTTAAAAAAATTTAGCAGAAGAAGAGAAAAAAAAATTGAAAAAGAAAAAAAAATAAATTAACTGCAAGGCTAAAGAATCATGGGGAGAAAGCCATGAGTTCCGTGCTTTGCTTTCTCCTCCTCTGGAATTCCGCTGCTCTCCTTGGTATTGAAACCGCACTCCTCGTAAGTGAACTTGGTCCTGGCTGGGTTTCTTGTAGATCTTCTGGGGGAGGGGCCTGTTGTAGTGATTCTCAAGTGTCTTTGCCCCAGGCGGAGTTGCACCGCCCTTACCAGGGGCCGGGCTGAGTAATCCGCTCGGGTTTGCTTTCGGGAGCTTTTGTTCCCTGAGCGCTTTCCGTAGAGTCCGGAGGACGGGAAGGAAGATGGCGGCCTCCCAGTCTCCGGCCCGGAGGAGCCGAGAGCTAGGGGTCCCACTCCTCAGTGCGCCCTCAGGGAACAGCGTCCAATTACTCCCGTCTGCCTGGCCTCCGGCCGTGCTCCGAGCTCACCGAGCCTGCGACCGGTTCAAGGTAAGCCCGAGCTGTGAGCTCACCCCTCGGCTCCGTCTCTGTAGCCGGCTTCCCTGTTCTAATACCTGCGAGCTCTGCGACACTCAGACACCCCGATCCTTCTGTGACCCTGCGGGACCTGAGGCCACACTGGCCCCGCGTGGGCTTCACCCCAGTTAAGCCTCTGGAGCGATGTCCCTCAGCGGAACAGACTTTTAAAAGTCCCGATTTTGTGCTCCGTTGCTCCGCCGCTTGCCGGGAGCCGGCCCCTCCCCCCGGGGTCTGTCTTCCCGTCCCTTTGGATTCACTTCTCCGCCAGTCCTACCTTTCAGCAAGTGGTTGATTTTCTGTTTCTAGAATTGCTGTTCTTCTTCTCTTCGATCTCCCGTTGGATTTGTAGGTGTTTGCAATCTTTAGATAAGCTATCTAGCTGATCTCCCGCAACCTGAAGTAGTCTCAGCTGCTACTTCTTCGCCATCTTGACTCCTCAGCCCTAAACTTCTTTTATAAGCTTTTTGTATTAACTAACTTTTGTTAACTATCAATAATTTTTTGGGCTTACTTTGTTGACCCTTTAAGATTTCTGGAAGATTTTCCTCCATGATTCATCTTCAACACCATTGAGTCCATGAGACTCTTTCCTACATGGACAGCTTTTAAGACATGCTCCCAGTTGAAGAGAACCAGACGTTCTAGATCATCAACTTGTAAGAGCACTTAGAGATCATCTCTCCCACTGAAGGCAAGTATTTGATGGGATTCTTTTGGATGCATGATGACCACATTCACCTTCTTGCCTCCCTGCCCCCCAGGCTGGATGCATCCCCAGAACTCCCAGCCCAGTTCTGTGAACAGACTTTACCAGCGGCGTGTGGATGTAGTCGGAGAGAACCCTGCAGGTGAGGTCTCCTTGCCATCACAATTCCTCTTCTGGCTTAAAGTGAGCTTCGTGGGTCAACAGCACTGAAATCAACTGTGAGTATTTTCAAAACGCAGAATCTTGGGCCTCGCCACGGATTCTGATTCCAAATCTGGATCTGTGTTTTATCAACAAGTAGTTTGACTGTTCAAGTTTGAGGAGCACTTGGTCTTACCCCTTCATCTTGCAGGTGAGAAAAATGAAGATATTCAGAGGTAAAGTAATGTCACCCAGTCATGCCCCAGGAGGAAGTTTTTATAGGAAAATTTGGGGGGAGAGAGAGAGTGCATGAGAGAACGAAAGCCATTTAGGAACAGTAGGCAAGGGCAGGGAGAGAAAGCAATCTCCATCCACTCACAGCTCACCTAAGGCCAACTCTGGGCACGCTCAGTGGCCAGGAGATCTTGGACTCACAACAGTACAAGTGTGTGCCAGCATTCTTGGTATCACACGTGAATGGCTGTCAGGAGATACACTCGGGTTTCAGTAAACCTCAAGTTCTTCTGGCAGTGAGCACGGCAGTGAAAACGCCAGGACATGGGAGCCCCTGTGAATGTGGCTCTTGAGGTGCCCAGCTGTCCCCGTGTAGCATTTCCCTCGGACCTCCCACCGTCTGCAGGCCCCAGCCCGAGCTGCATAGAGCCTGTGTGCGTGAGGACACACTCATAAATCTGCAGTGACCCTACCTTGTCTGAGCACAGACCTCCTTTCCAGGAACATCATGGATTATTTACTGCAGCCCATAGAATTCTCTGTAAGGTTTCACCCCCAGAGGCAGGAGATGCGTGTTCTATTTCTGTTTGACAACCTGTGTCAGGAGCGAGCCCTGGATGAGGCGTAAGTAATTCAGCCTTATACACAGAGGGCGAAGCTATGTGGTTATATATCAACACCAGGCACTGGAAGTCCTTGGAAATCAGGAGAGTATAATTTTAGAATGAATGTAATGAAAATGTTAAGAGGAGATCCATTTTTCTCCTTGACCCCTAACATGTGCTGAGGAATAATTGGTAGAATTTTCCAAGTGTGGATGAGTGCCTTATGCCAGAGTTACCCCCTTGAGGAGGGTGCCGAGCGGGGAGAGAAGAGCTGGTCTCGCAGCCCTGGCCTCTGTGTGCCTCCCAGACCAGGATTTCCAGCTGCTCTCACACATCCTTCTAAGAACGCCCTGCCTCAGTTGCACCTGCCTTTCACCATGTCTGAAACTGAACTCAGTGTATTTCTTCCTTCTTTCTCTTAGTCTAGCTCCTTTCCAGGCTCTTGGCACCATTGCTTTCCTGTTGCTCAGGCTCCAAGTACCGGCCATCCTCGCCTTCCATTCCCCCACTCTTCCCATCCAAAGGCTGGCTGGTTCCCATTAGTTCTGCCTCCTGAGAGATTCTCAGTTCCATCCTCTTCCCATCCCAACCACAATGGTCCTTATTAAAGCCTTCATCTTTCATTCGGGTTATTGTAGTGACTTCCAAACAGCCTCTAGTCTCTGCCCACACTGTCCCCAGGTGCGTCTTCTGATAGTATCTGACAGAACATTTCTCTGCCTCCTCAGAGAACTCCCCTCTCTCTTGAAGAATAAAGGACACACTTCAGAGCCCTGGAAGCAAGTCTTCCCTGCAGGGTGGCCCCGTATCCGCTTTACACTTCCTTTGCTTTGGTCTCCCCAGCCCACCTGCTCTTCTTCAAGCTCTCGCATTTTAAGACCTCTGAGCATCCTTGTTCCAAGGTCTGGAATGCCCTTCTCTTTCCCTATATATTAAAAAAAACCCTATTACTTTAACAATTTTATTCTCCCTCTCCTCAGCTCCCTGGGGATATGGGCTCCTCTGCACTTTGGTAAAATCCTGGGTGGCCAACAGAGTCAGCCAGCTCATTCTTAAGAATCAAAAAGTCTCTGGTCATTTTTAGCTTCAAGAGTATTTTTATTTTAGTAATTAATAGATCTAACTCAATGCAGTGTTTGAGAAAAAGAAGGCCTCCAAACTTTTTCAAGGTTAAAGTTTCCATGCCCTCTCCCATCCCAGGCATGCCTGTTATAGAAGGGGTGTGTGTGTGTGTGCGCATATGTGTGAGCACGTGTGTGTGCATATGTGTGCGCATGTGCATATGTGTGAGCATGTGTGCATATATGTGAGCACGTGTGCGCATATGTGTAAGCACGTGTGTGCATATGTGTGAGCATGTGTGCGCGCGTGTGTGAGCATGTGTGTGTGCATATGTGTGAGCATGTGTGTGTGTGTGTGTGTGCATAGGATAGGGAGGGAATGGGAAATGCTACTCTTCTCCCACCCTGCCCTGCATCCTGGCTGAGGTCTCTAGAAAACCCTCCAGGTCTGAATGGGGGAGGGGGGAGGGATAGCAGCCGGAAAGGTCTAGCGTGACCAGTATTCATGTAACTGAGTGGTGATGTTTCCAACTGCAGCAAGTTAGTAAATGAGCAAAGCAGACTCATTTTTCTTAGACTTCATCTGTGTGTTGTTTGGTGTCTGTACCGGGAATATTCAAGTATGCTTCTCGTGGCACCTCTGATATGTTTACTTCCAGAGGCCACTCATGTTTCCTTCGTCTGCTCTTAGGAATTCAGGCTTAACTCCCCACCTCTGGCCGAGGTCTTCATGCCTCTGTAGGTGGGTCTCTTGGACAGTGTTTAGGTGGTCCTGTGAAAGTCCCCTCTCTCCTGTGGCCCACATCTGATCCATATGGACACACTCATGCACCTCTACCCCTGACATGGGTGGAAATGTCTACCTCTTTGGAGTCGAGGAGCACCTGCCTTGTAGATGATTTTCATTGGTCACCATCTTCAACACTCCCACTGATATGCCTTGTAGCCTGCTTTACTCATGTATGCCCCCTCTCTGCCTCTGTAGAGCCTTCCTTTTGGGATCTTGCTCTGAACTAGTCATTTTCAAATTGCTTTTAGCAAGAATTTTTTTTTTTTTTCTTAAAAAAACAACAAAATCAGGGCACCGGGTGGCTCAGTGGGTTAAGCCTCTGCCTTTGGCTCAGGTCATGATCTCAGGGTCCTGGGATGGAGCCCTGCATAGGGCTCTCTGCTCAGCAGGGACCTTGCTTCCCCCTCCCCCTCTGCCTGTTTCTCTGCCTACTTGTGATCTCTCTCTCTCTCTGTCAAATAAAGAAATAAAATCTTTTTTAAAAAAGGAAAACAACAAAATCTTGTGAAAAGTTGAATATGTAAAACACTTCAAAGCAGAGCTGCTTTGGGTGAAGTTCAGGAAGGGTAGTTGGTGGCCCTTTATCCCCTCATGTCCACCGTGAGGAGCCTTAAAGCTCTGCAGGATGTCATTTGAAAAGCCCCACCCTAGACCGTGGAGTCCATCTGAGCTCTGACCCTGCTGCCACCTGCTAGTTCTGGCCCAACAGTCTGCAACCATGGGTGCAACCAGCTGGACCTTTGGGTCTGCCTGCACCCCTTCCCCTGCCCTCGGCCCTGTCTTTCCTCTGCTGAGTGGGTAAATAGCTCTGTGCCCGGGTCTGTGTGGCCTTGTGGCTGACACGGTCCATGAAGGACTTTGCGGGGAAACGTTTTTACAGAATGCTTCACTGCTGTTCCTGTTTCCTCTGGCATTTTACAGAACGATTAGATTTCATTGTAACTTCAGTCCCTGTCTAATGAACTCAAACAAATGAGGCAAATATGAATTAAATACTCGCAAGAAGGAAACGGTTCAGGAGGAGGGCCTTTGGTCTGTATATACAATAATCCCCATCTTCTTGTTCCCTAAATATTTGCAATTCTGGATGCCAAAGGGTGAACACATGAGTGAAAAATGTGAGCTTGTGTTGAAGACGTTTTGAGACCAGGCCAACCCAGCCTTTGGTCTGGGCTCGAGCAGTGGGTATTTGTTTGTTCTGTATTTTCCTTGTGCCTCTGTCTTCCTGAGGTCCTGTCTCCGGAATAAAGATTGCTCTTTGGCTTGGTCTGACATCTCTGTGCCCCTTCTGAGGGTTGGGCACTAGCTCAGTGGTCCTCATCTTCCTCCCAATTTGGCTTAGAGGCTGTGTGAATGCAACATTGTTTCCCACTTTGGAAAACAGTTTAGCAGTTTTTCATGAGCGGTTACCCAAGTGAAAAGAAGATGTCTCTTCAAGGACCTGTACTAAGATGTCCACAGCAGCTTTATTCGTAAGAGTCAAAAAATACAAATAATCCAAGTGTTCTTATGTGAGCAGATGAACAAATTGTGTTCTAGCCATACCATGGAATACCACTCAGCAGTAAAAATGAACAAGCTTCAGAAATATACAAGAATGTGGTTGAATCTCAAAACCGGGGCACCTGGGTGGCTCAGTTGGTTAAGCCACTGCCTTTGGCTCAAGTCATGATCCCAGAGTCCCAGGATCAAGTCCCGCATTGGGCTCCTGGCCCTGCGGGGAGCCTGCTTCTCCCTCTGACCTTCTCCCCTCTCATGCTCTCTCTCTCTCATTCAATTAAAAAACAAACAAACAAAAAAACAAAACTACCAAAACAACAAAAAACATTATGCTAAGCAAAGGAGCCAGACACAAAAAAGGTCAACTAAATGTTGTGATTCCACTTTATGCACATTCTTAAAAAGAGGCAAAACTATAGTGACAGAAGCAGGCAGATACCTGCTTTTCAAGGATATGGGGAGGGGTGGAGGGAGAGGGCTGGCTGCAAAGGAGGTTGTAGGATCATTTTAGGATGAAGTCTTGTAATTTTAGCTTACATTTAGGTCTGTGGTCCGTTGTGAGGTAAATTTTGTATATGGTGTGAGGTAAGGATCGGGGTGGGTTTCTGTTTTTTGTTTTTTTGTTTGTTTGTTTTGGCACATGTGTATCTAGTTTTTCCAGCACTATTTGTTGAAAAGATCCCCACTTTGCCATCAAATTCTTTTTGCACCTTTATCGAAAACCAAAATGGCCATATATGTATATATATGTTGATCGGTTATATTTATTCTTTTTAAAAATTTATTTATTTATTTGACAGAAAGAGAGAGAGAGAGAGAGATCACAAGTAGGCAGAGAGAGGGGGGAAAGCAGGCCCCCCCCACTGAGCAGAGAGCCCAATATGGGGCTCAATCCCAGGACCCTGAGACCATGACCTGAGCCGAAGGCAGGGGCTCAACCCACTGAGCCACCCAGGCACCCCAGTTATATTTATTTTTAAAATCACAGAATTTAGTTTAAATTTGTAATTTTAAAAAACCGGATTTTCTATCTTGTTGGAGACTCTGCTCTTCCCATCGTAGATTCCTACTAGGGATAATGGTGAGTCTAACGTTTATTGAGCCATTCCCATTGCCCTGGCAGCATCCTGAAACTTTTATATGCGGCAACTAATGTAATCCTCACAACTATCCTGGAAGTGTGTTTTATTTGTCTGCATCCTACAGAGGAGGAAACTGAAACTCTGACCTGAAATAATTAGCCAAAGCTAAAGTAGTAGAGCAGGGATTGGACTCTAAATGCTCAGGCTCCCATGCATGGCTTAAATTCCACACTGTATCTTCTCTTTCCTCTTTCACACTCCTGGCATATAATAAGTGCTCAACAAATACTCATCAGATCAACATAATGATAACACTGTATTTTGATTGTTTACCTGTTTATCATTACAAACCCTTGGTGTGCTTTGGTGGGAGTGGAGGAAATGTGCCATTTATTAATTCTAAAATAGTTAGTGAGGCTTACTCTTACATTAAACGGTGTTTCAAATGGGACAAGTATGAAGATTAACAAATGGAAAATAATTAAACAGATGAATAAGTACATGGGTTTTATTTAACTTGTAGCTTTTGTTCCCCAAAGGGCTGACTTCACATGCAGAAACTGTCCATATGGTTCTGATCCTGAGTGGGAATCCCATGGCTCGCTTGCTGCATCTTCAGCCTTTTGACCCTCTCTTTGATCACTCACAGCATGGGGCTAATAAAACCTGCCCCATGTACCTCTTTGGGTTACTGTGAGATCACAGTAATGCTGCCTGCCTGTGAAAGAATTCAGGAAAATATGCAGAGCTAAGCGGAGCTAAGGGAGTGTCAGAGGCTATTCCCTTGACTTTAAACTTGTTACAGGTGGTTTGAGGCTAAATGTGTCATTTGCTTATACATGCGGTTTGAAGCCACTGTCTGGTGGGTGGGTGGGTGGGGTGGTCAGGTTGGCAGCGAGCAAATCTTGGGATGGTGTGAAAGGAGCCACAAGGGTAGAACAGGAATCTGGCCCCCAGAATGATGTGTTGATTCCTTACTGGGCACCAGGACCATGATAGTCCTTCTGCACACCCCAGTTTGTGGCCTGAATAGAATTCCTTCCCCCAGGGTGAAGTTCTAGATGAAGACATGTTTGCTAAATGGTACAACAGTAGATGAAACTGGGCAAAGAAAAGCCTCCAGAGAAGACTGAGAGAATACTGGACAGAGGCTTTAAAGTCCTTTGGTTTGGGGGATGAGCATTAACTCTGTCAACACAGTAGGCTGTTGACTTACCTCTGGATTAGAAAAACGTTAAAAAAAATGCATCTTGAGCCAAGAACACTCAGTGGAGAAAGGATAGTCTCTTTAAACAAGTGGTGTTTGGAAGACTAGACAGCAACATTCATGAACCTGGAATTGGACTCATATCACTCATATCACTCTCACATCACTCAGAAAAATGGACTCAGAATGGATTAAAGACTTAAACTTAGGACCTGATAGCGTAAAAACTCCTAGAAGCAAACAAGCTCCTTGACATTGATCTTGGCCATAATTTTTTGGGATGTGACACCAAAAGCATAAACAACAAAAGGAAAAATGAACAAGTGGGACTAGATCAAACTAAAAACTTCTGCAAGAACTAAAGAAACAAGCAACAAAAGGAAAAGGAAATCTGCAGAATGGTAGAAAATATTTGCAAGCCATGTTTTTGATAAAGGATTAATATCCAAAATATATAAAGAACTCATTCAATTCAATAACAAGAAAACAAATAATATAATTAAAAATGGGCAGAGAAGCTGAAGAGACAGTTTTCCAAAGAACACACTCAAATGACCCAACAGGCACATGAACAGATAGATGCTCACCATCCCACTCATCATTAGGGAAATCCAAATCAAAACCACAATGAGAAATCACCTCACTCCTGTCAGAATGGCTATCATCAAAAAGACAAGAAACAAGTGTTGGTGAGGATGTAGAGAAAAGGGAACCCCGTGCCCTGTTGGTGGGAAGGCAAACTGGTGCAGCCACTATGAAAAAAAAATATGGAAATTGCTCAAAAAATAAAACTATAACTACCATAGGACCCAGAAATCCCACTTTCAGGTGTATATCCAAAGGAAATAAAAACAGGAATTTGAGAAGGTATCTACACTCCCATGTTCATTGCACCATTATTTTACAGTAGCGAAAACCTGGAAACCACCTGTATCTGTTCATGGCTGAATGGGTAAAGAGGGTGCATTTACAATAGAATAACATTATTCAGCCATGCAGAAGAAGGACATCCTGCCATTTGCAGCAGAACAGGTGACCTTGGGGGCATTATGATAAGTGAGATAAATCAGACGAAGGAGGACAAATTATGTGTGCATTGTCCACTAATATGTGGAATCAAAAAAGCTGAACTCATAGCAACAGAGAGTAGAATGGTGGGCACTGGGGGGTGTGGAGGGAATTGGGAGGTGTTAGTTAAAGGTACAAACTTGCAGATAGAAGATGAATCAGTTCTGGGACTATAGTGATGACATTTACCTCAAAAATTGCCAAGAGACTGGATTAAATGTTCTCACCACAAAAAAAAGAAGTACTTGTGTGTTGTGATAGAGATAGTTGGTGCTATGTTGGTAATTGCATTGCAATACACAAATGTATCAAATTGATACATAAATGTATCAAATCAACACATAAATGTACCAAATCAATAGATAAATGTATCAAATCCATACATAAATGTAATAATTTGATACATAAATGTATTGGTTGGTACACAAATGTATCAACTTGATATATAAATGTATCAAACTGATACATAAATACATCCAATCAATACATAAATGTATCACATCAGTAGGTAAATGTATCAAATCAATATATAAATTATAAAATTGATACACAAATGTATCAAATTGGTACATAAATTTATCCAGTTGATGCATAAATTTATTGAAACCATACATTGTATACCTAAACTTACACAATGCTATGTCAATTATCTCTCAATTAAAAGTCTCCATGTTAATCCCAGCAATGTTTATTAAATGCTCAGGATGTGCCTGGCATTATATTGAGTCCTGCAGCCACCACAGAGATGGACAAGACCCCAACCTTGTCCTCATGGAAGAGCCGTTCCCCTGGGTAGGGGAGGCACAGAGGAACAGGACTTCAAAGAAGTGTAACCCACTGAAACTTATCCTTCACTCATTTTGCCTTCACCTTGATCTTGATTTAAGCCTTGTGTCTTCCTTGGTTTCCACAAGAAAACAACACAGGATCAGTCAACCTGTTTGATGCTTTACTAGAAAGCACACTAGAGGGATGACATTCTTTAGTGCTTAGAGTCCCCC
>NW_022631104.1:5951022-6064830 GCF_010015895.1 Lontra canadensis
CCCCCCCCCCCCCCCCCCCGCCAAACTTCCTGTTTGACACATCCCTGATCTCCCCTCCCAGCGACTGGGATGCCCCCCCCACCCTCTCCTTTCTTTTCCCCTTGGAGAGATTCTGTCCCTTCCACGACAACCCTGGGCTCCGGGAACGCCCCAGAGCCCCTGCCCCACATTCAGTCAACACCAAATATCTTCTTTACCAAGAAGGAATTCGGAGATCAGCGCTTTCGAAATGATGCACATACATAGGGTTTCTGAGTTATTTTCTTTTTGAGATAAAATACACAAAGCATGAAATCCCCTCTTCAGTCATTTTAAAGGGGATAGCGTGGTGGCTTTTAGTATCTTCCCGATGTTAGGGGACCACCATCAATGCATAATTCCAGAATATTTTCATCATCCCTCCTCCCCCCAAAAGAAAACCTATACCCAATAAGCCCTCATTCCCCATTTCCTCTAGGACTTGCTCTTCTCACTTAACCAGACATCAGGAAAATCCTTCTGGTTCTAAAGACTCCAACTTCTTAAGGGACTGCAGTAGGATTTTGTAATATGCCTGTTTTGCAGTTGGCCCACCATTTCCCTGACGCGGGGCACTGCCCTGGGGAAGACCTGCGTTGGGATGTTCCCATGGCCCCGCTGCGATTTGGTTTTAAAGGCTGAGTCACCAAGCAGGCTGTGTACACCCTCCTCAACGTGATGGGGAGGGCGTGAGGGAAGCCCTGCAGGAGGATCGTGCTGCGCGTGCGCAGGGGCTGTCTGTCCAGCAAGGGGAGGCGCGTGGGTGATGGGACGCTCCAATGCAGTCCGCGCATCCTTCAGGGCCCCTGGGCGTGGCTTTTTTGGAAAGGGCTCTCATCTAGGAGGATGTCTTCTTGTCTCTCTTTCAGGCCTGGCAAAGGAAATGGTTTATCAGGGAGAGCACAGACACGCTCCCTGAGTCCGGGGTTTTGTGGGAGGGAATTCTGACCGGACTCTCCCCCTCCCCACCCGCCCGCTTGCCTTTCTCAAGAAATAATCGCATCCGTCTGCTTCTCCCACGCCTATTGCAGAGGGCTGTGCCTCGATGGGGTTAATAAGGGACGTAACTTTTAGACTATATCAGAGATTACTTTACAAAGTCGTAAAAAAATGCACAGTCCTACCGACATTATATTACTGTTGCTAAAAATATCCCAGGGCCACTGGTGAGCTCAGAGCAATAGATGTCCCACAGACTAATTTAACCATTGGCAGGAGGCCAGGCGGCCTCCAGACAGGATCAGAATCAAACTGGGGGCTGCTAAATATAGAAATATAAATTTGGGTTTGTTTAGAATCATTTGAAAACTGAAAGAACACATAAGCCAGTATGCAAGCATGGTAGAATATTCCAAAGGCATCACTCGTGTGGTTTCCCTTCGTCACCTGGGTCTGTCCTGCAGCCCCCATCCTCACTGTTGGCTTTTTAGTGGGAATATTAGACAGGTCTTCTGGGTCCGAGAGTCCCTGCAGACTGGTGAGGTCGTCTGGGTGGGAAGGAGGTTTCTCTTCTAGATACCATACCATTCTCAGAGGTGTACGGATGGCCGGGATGACCGCGGCTATCCTTCCATCCCTCAGGCTCCTTAATGCCATGTCTTTGCTGCTTTTCCAGATGTGGGAATGAGAGTCTCTGGCTTCTGCTTGATTTTCATCCCGGGCCAGGGAAACAAGAAGTCCCCGAGGGCACGGTTGCATGGGGAGAAGGGGACAAAGAAAAAAACTCTTCGTAATCCTTGTGCCCTGCTCGTCCTTCTTGTTCAATGTTTATTGCAAGAGGGTGCCTCCAAGCACAAACCTGCTAATCCCCAAGGACCTTTGGGTAGGTAGGGGTTCAAGCAATTGATGAGCAGGTAGGAAAGAAGAGCAGGGACACTCACTCATGTAACTACTGGGGACAGCACCCCTAAGCTACCCCCTCCCCTGCCACAGGAAGCTGGCACAGTTGAGGTAAAGGGCTCTCGGGCACACTTCGGGACCTGGCCAGTTTAACCAGTCCAAAATGCTGGTCGGGTGGCTTATCAGGATCCTACAAATCTACCCTCTGGCTAGCTGCTCACGTGGTTCATGACTACTCCCCTCTTGGCCATGATTTCCCCTCACACCAGTTGGACACACTAGATCCTTCCAGCTCGAGGCTCCTGTCTTTCTGCCCTGCCTGGGACGCGCTTCCATCAAGGATGTTCATGGACTTCCTCTCCCTTCTTTTAGGGATTATTTCAAATATCATCCACTGAGAAGCCTTTCTGAGGCTACATCTAAAGCCGCTTTTTTTTTTTTTAAATAATTCTAACCCCTCTGCCTGCATTACCTCCTTTGATAGAAATTGTTACTACCTATTATATATCCTATCAATCTTTGCTTATTATCTGTCTCCCCACTCAAATGCACACTGTATAAAGGTACCCTGACATATATGCCGATGAATAAAGGAGTCGTGGTTGTGTTCATTCCCTGTACCTGGAAAAACCGGACTGCGCGTTATATCTCTGCGTGCAAATCCCAATAGCAATTCCCAGACTTGTTCTTTTAATATGTGATTTATTCCTCATGTGGTATGGCAACACCATACCAATTACCTGTAAACGTGTAATTACAGACTGAGAAACACCAGGTCTGAAGCCAGGCAGTGTGGGCTGCGAGAGGAAGGCCACCCGGAGAAAGAGACCCTTGAGCCGGGGTTGGAGATCGAGAGGGGTTGGAGAGAACATTCAAAGAACATTGAGAGAAAACAGCGTGTACACCGTGGTTTCTCATTGCTGGGACACACACGCTCCCATTTCTGAATTTGGGATGAGTCTCAGCGTGGAGGGCATCACATGGTCGCTTCTGGCCAGGTGGCCGTCCCTGACACAGAGTCATTGCCCACCCACGTGAGCATTCCACTGTTGCTTATGAAGGCGCGGCTGGACAGTTTAAGAGCCGTTTTGAGAAAGAAACGTGTCTCGATCATCTTCTGCAAACCTCCATTGACACCTGGCTTTGCCGAGAAAGTGCCAACATAAAAAATTGCAGAATGCGTGTCTGTGGCCATAAGGCCACCTCAAAGGCCAGCGAGGACTCTCGAGGGTGGACACTGGGGACTCAGAGTTGGACAGATTCCCCAGTGGTGGACTCTCCATAAGAAGGGACTTCAGAAATTGCATGATCAGTTAACCTAGTATATAGTTTCCTTTTTACATAGGTGCAGGGCAATAAATCCTTTAGTTCTCTAAGTATACATTAGTTTTGAAAGAACTTGAGAGAGAGAGAGTGTGTGTGTGTGTAGCGTGGGGAGGATCAGAGGGGGAGAGAAAATCCCAAGCCAACCCCCCCCCACCCCACAGAGCACAGAACCCAAAGGTGGACTTGAACCCACCACCCCTGAGATCATGACCTGAGCTCAAACCAAGAGCTGGATGCCTCACCTCACAGACTGAACCACCCAGATGCACCAAGAACTCTTTCCAGTGAGTATAAACCAGCACATCTGAACTTTAGGAAAATGTAGTGTCAGCCTTTCCTGGGCAGGGTTTTTTCCCTCAAAGTCAGGTACAGTAGTGGTGCTCTGAGAATGAGTGAGATCCTGGATTTGAGTAGGGGCAGTGAGCGTGGAAATCAGAGTGAAGAACAGCACAGGTGACAGGGACAGGTGATGAGAGGCACCCGTGTGGCCGGAGGTGGGGGAGGGGGAAGGGCTCCGGCAGGGGCGCCAGGCACTCTGGGAAGGGACTGTGCCTCCGAGATGGAACTGGGGGCTGGTCCCTGCTGCATCTGTCTGTGCAAATCTGTTTAGCTGTCCCTCCAGGTCACTCAGTGTCCTAACAGCCCTCCGTGCCCGTTCAGTGTAAGAATTACTTTGCTACTGACATCGAGGAAAAACACACACAGCACATAGATGCAATACTCACCCTCCAAATTACCCCCAAATAAATAAATAGGAGACATCCTAGGCACCCCTTAGGGAAAGAGGAAAAGACAGGGAGGAGCCAACTTCTGTGGGTCTGGGGTGAGGAGGGGAGCCGTCTGTGCAAATCCCTTTTAGCTGTCCCTCCAGGTCATTCAGTGTTTGCAAGCAGTAAATGAAATCACCCAAATTTGTTTTCTCATGAAAATGTCAGCTTGAGGGCTTAGAGTGAGTGATTCTTTTCTTAGGGCCCGAAAAAAAAAAAAATAAATAAAAAAGAAGCAGCCGTTTTTATTTTGTTGCCCTCCGGACAAAAGAGGCTTTCTGTTCTTGTTCCATGTTTCCATTTCCTGGGATTCTTCAGATGTGCTTACACAGAGGGCTGAGATAAATTTCCAGGTGGAAGAAACGAGATGCTGACATGTTTGTCTGGTCCGAGCCAGAGCTGTCACCCCAACCTGCCTCAGAGGGATGGGGCTCTTGGCTTCCCCTGCGCCTATTCCCCAGGTGACACCTGCCGCCCCCAAACGCTTCTTTCTTCACAAGACATTTTAATAGGATGGGGCATAAAAGGGAGATGGCGACATAATTCTTGTTAATGAATGTCTTGTTTAGTTACCTCATGTTAATTATTCACTAAGCCAAGGCTGCTGTCAGATCTTGTTTGGGCTCAAGCCTGAAAATGACTTGTAGCTCTTGTTGGAGAGCTCCCTTTGCTGTTTCTTCCTCCCTCCCCTTCCCCCCTCCTCCCCTTCTCTCCTCCTCCTCCTCCTCTTCCTCCTGTCCCTCCTCCCTCCCCTCCTCCACTTCCTCTCCTTCCCCTCCCCCTCCTGTCCCTCGTTCCCCTCCCCCTCTCCAATCTCCTTGCATTCTTTATTCCAAAGAGTAGAGCAGAGACCCGTATGTATTGTCTGGCTTCTGAGGGAATATTCTCATCAGCTATTACAGCTGGAAAGGAGGTCAGAAATCATAGAAACAGGGTTTTCAAACTGCTCTGAGGAGTCGGAGAATTGTCAGCAGTTCTATGGGAAGGGACAGAAAGGCCAGGTGGGCAGGACTCTGGCCCCAACCCCCTGATTCAGCCACAGAGGCTGATTCTCTTCTCCCTGTCTGGGTGCCATCTGGAATCCGGGTGTGTAAGGACAGAAAGATCTGGGTCCGGGGAAGGTCTGAAAATGGCCCATGCAGATTAGGCCTCTCGTTTACAGAGAGGTAGAGCACTGAGGTTCAGAGAGGTATAGCAATTTGCCTGGGGTTGCCCAGCTTCCGTTAGAGAGTTTGAACTGGGAGCCTTGCCCTTATCCTGCCGCCTGGCTGTTGTAGAGTGGGGAGCTGCCCTGAGAAGCAGTGAGAACAGGGGAACTAGGGTGTTTCCATCTCTCTGGTATGCGAAGGTGTCTTGAAACACCTTTTGGGCCACAGAAAGTGGTATTTCCCCGTGGTCCCAGAGAATAGCACACATGTGGCCTGGCCCGTGGTCTCCCTTACAGCTGGATGAGAACACGTAGTGTCCAGAGTCCGCAGTGTGGGACTAAGCCACTAACCGGTTTCACTGTAAAGAAAGGGTTTTCTCCCTCTTTTTCTTGTTTATTATCATTTTTGGGGTGGATTTTGGCGGGGTGGGGGGAGGGGTGTTCTGGAAATAAACACCAATTCTACCATATTTCCAGGTAGTATGAATTTGATATTCAGGTTGGAGTCTTTTAGGTCGATTGACCTAGAGAAACTTTTTAAATTATTAAATATAAATTAAACAGTTTAATGTGTTTACTTTTTAAATCGTTGCCTTTGTGGTTGTAATTAAAACAGGACTGATATTTTGGGGGATAATGTAGGAGAGTATTGTGATAAGAGGCTGGAAACCTAGCTCTGGTCCGTGCTCTCTGTGTGGCATCGGGCAAGTCACTTGCCCTCTCTGTGCCTCCTGTCTCCTTCTCTGTAAAAGGGTGATGATAACCATGCCTTCCATATGGGCATGTGTTGCTAAAGAAAGCCTTCACAACAGGGCCCAACGCAGGGTCCTGCGTCGTGATTCACCGCTCTGAGCACTGGTGACTGTCAACAATTCTAGAAAATTCTTGGTCTCCATTGTTTTAAATATTCTCTCTTCCCTATTCTATTGGACCTTCTCAGGACTCATAGCACGTCTTTTATTTTCCCATTTCTTTGTCTCTGGAGGGTCTCCTGGGTGATTTCTTTGGTTCTCCTTTTCAGTTCACTGAGATCGGATGCACTCTGTCCTGGTGCTTTGTAATTCATTCGGGATGGAGGCGAGCAGCGGGGCACAGTCATTCATTCTTTCCTTCTGTATCAGTAGGATTGTAGACGGACCCAGGGCTCTTCAGCCATATGGCCTTTCCCGAGCTCCTTTGTGGTTGGACATGGCCGTGGGACCAAGTCTTCAGTAGATGTGAGTGAAGGTGGTGGGCATCACTCACCACACAGTGTGTCTCTCCCATACTTCTCCCTCTTGGCAGCCGGGACGATGGTGTTCGAAGAGCTGTCTGCGGAACACAGCAGGTGCATAAACTGTTGCTGCTTTGGAGTGGGGTTAGTTAAAAAATCGAAAAGCACCTAGATATTTAGAACAATTCAGCACTTTCACAATACCCGAGCCTTCTGGTCATTCTTCTTTTTCTTCTCCCTCTTCCTCCTCCTCCTTTTCCTCCTTCCTCCTCCTTCCTACTTCCTCTCTCCTCCTTCTCTTTCCTCCAGTTCGTCCTCCCACTCCTCCACCTCCCTCTCCTTTTCTTATATTTTACAAAAGCAATGCTCTAAAAAGAATCAAGGGGGAAGAAAACCATCCTGTCACCTGTGCTTGTGGCCCGATAAAGGTAATGGCCTGGGGAGGTGGGAGTGGGCTGAGCAACAAGATGGAAGGAACCTGTGTCCCTGAATGACAACCCCCTGAGAGCAAAACTGCCCCAGACCATTACATCAGAGGGAAATAAAGCATCATCTCTTTTGACCTACAGAATTGTTGTCAGATCCCTTCCTGAGACCTCCAAGCCTTACCCCGTTGCCTGTCCATCACATTTTAAATTCCAATTATTACACATCTACTTCCAGAAGTCATGTTTGGTTCTTTTTCAAATCTCTTTGTTGTTGTTGTTGTTTTAACAGATTCTCATCCCTTGATCATATTTGCAAGCTTCTGTTGTTTTTAAATTGTACCTTTTTTTTAAAGAATAAAGTCTTGTTGGAGCACCAAGATAGAGCAGACACAAATTCAAATGGAGGTGACAAATTGCCCTGGGTGGGTATCCATCAGGAATTTCTGAGAATTTGTTCTGCAACATTAGAGTCTTTCCATGACTTTGAGAGTATGAAAGGATTAAGAGAGCAGAGGAGAGAAGAGGTTTGAGCAGGAGAGACCTCTTCAGGGAGATCGATATTGCGACCTCCATCCTCTCTCCCCACCCAAGGGCTCTGGCATCAGAACTGATGGAGGGCAGAGCCGTTTGGGGACAGCGGATGTCGGGGTAGATTTTGGCCAGATGCAAACATCTTGCTTCTGTTTCTCTCTCCTTTAACTGGCGGAGACGGCAAATCATAAAAGCTGTGTGCATTCATTTCTCAGGACTTTCCTAACAGAGTATGAGAAGCTGGGGCCTTGACATGACAGAAATAAATTGTGTCACACCTCTGGAGCCCGGGAGTCCAAATTCAGGACATCAGCAGGGCTGTGCTCCCTCTGAAGCCTCAAGCAAAAGATCTTTCTTGTCTCTTCCAGCTTTTGGTGGCCCCAGGCTTGCCTTGACATCAGATGGTATCACTCCAACCTCTGCCCGTTTCTTCACACACTGTCTTCCCTCTGTGTGTCTTCCCCTGTTGTTCTCTGTGTCAGTCCGTGTCCACACTCCCCTCTTCTCATATGGACCCCAGTGATCCTGGATTAAGGGCCCTTAACCTTACCCTAGACCGACCTCATCTTTGCCCATTACACCTGCAACAACCCCATTTCTAGATAAGGTCACTTCAGTGGTCCTGGAGGTTAAGACTTCAAAATATCTTTTTTTTTAGGAGGGGCACAATTCATCCATAATGTAGGAAAACATGGTCAAAGATGTGGGAAGTCGCAAAAGACAGGAAATTCATCTCTCAGCTTTTGCCTCCTATAATCCTTGCTTCTGCCTGCCTCAGTTGGCCCAGGTCCTCAAGCCTACCTCCCCCTCCCTCATCTCCACCACACGTCCCCGGTCTCCAGGGACAATCCTACTCGCCTCCCTGCCCAGCCCCACACCTTGGCTGGTCACGCAGACAAAGTCACAGCCCTGACCCTCCTTCCACTCCCAACAGGATACATATCCTGCCTCTTTGGCTTCCTTCCCAGCACAGAGTGAGCCCTCACATGTCCAGAAGGCTTGCCCTCATGTGCCCTTCTTTCCTGACCTCCCTGATCAAACCATCTGCCGGACGCTGGGCCCCAGCCATCTACTCCAGGCCCGCTTCCGTGTCCCTGAGCTTGTGATCCCCAAGGACATGGCAGGGGTGACAGTGTTCTCGCTGTGGATCCTGGGACCACCGAAGACTTTCCATCCCGGCTGGCCTGGCAACCGTATGCCTTCACCAAAAGCCCAGGGACCAGTGCCTGTGAAGGGGGAAGGTAGAACTGTTAGAGGAATATTTAATGTTAGAAAATCTCTGTGTGGAATGTCTGAGATTCCACTGGGGACCAGAGTTCAGATGTCCTGCCCGATGAATCCTTTGTGTTTCTACAAAGTCACTGGTGGGAGGTGTGCTCAGTGTGTTAGAGAAAAACTACGTCAAGCTTTTAGCTCAGGTTATCCCGAGAGTGAGGATTGACTTTCTTATGGATGTTTAACCAACTGTGCCACCCAGGCATCCCCTGACTTCCTTATGATGGTGTTTCCCAGAGAAGATGTCTCCCAGAAGAGGGAAGGCATATATTAGGATGGCGAGAGCTTTGGGCCAAGTGTTGGGGAGCTCTCCCTTCATTTCGGGCTTCTCATTTGCAATACAAAAAGATGAACCTGTTCACAGAGTCCTTTTAGCCCTAACATTCTAACTTAAAAAAACAAAACAAAACTTTTATCTTTTATTTTTAAAGCATAAATGACAGTTTTTAACAGCACTCTAAAATCAAAACCTTTCAAAGTGCATTACACCTCAAACCTTTTAACTATCTGTGCCTCAATTCAATATTTACACACTTTCGTTGCTAAAATCCAGTAGCTTTTTATGTCTGTCCTAATACTCCAAATCCAGGAGAGAAACACATATACAAATTAGTTATGGAAAATTTAAAAAAGAAACAAAAACAAAAACAAAACAAAACTCTATGAACCTGGAAAACTTAAAACCCTCAAACTTGATAAAATTCATTTTTGTTACTCCCCGCCCCCAAACCTACAGACAGTCTAAAAACGGTTTCATCCAGGGACGTCTGAGTGGCTCAGTGGCTTAAAGCCTCTGCCTTCGGCTCAGGTCATGATCCCAGAGTCCTGGGATCGAGCCCCACGTTGGGCTCTCTGCTCAGCGGGGAGCCTGCTTCCCCCCCCTCTCTCTGCCTGCTTTCTGCCTACTCGTGATCTCTGTCAAATAAATAAATAAAAATCTTTAAAAATAAAATAAAAACGGTTTCATCCAAACCCATTGTCGGGATATATCTTGACCCGTCCCTCTTGCAGCCAATTCTAATTCTAAATCAAAACAATTCTAGAAGCAATTCTAAATCAAAACCAACTTTGTTAATGCTTCAAAGGTGAGAGAAGCATTTCTAAATGCTGCCAAAAGCCATTCGGACCCGCGACTGCCCTTCTCTTCTGCCCTAGTAAATTTAGGGTTAAAATCTGGGAAAAGTTCTTAGAAGATCGTGCAGGTGTCTGGGTCTATAGGGATAGGGCTATTCTAAGTGGTTTTTGTAACAGGAGTTTTGGTGCATTTGGAGGTCTCTCAAAATCAGTTCTGCGCTTAAAAAAAAAAAAAAGTTATATTATTGAAGATACAATATATGGTTGCATAGACTAGTCATTTGGCCAGGAACTCGCGTAGCCCATTTAGGACCCGGGGGTACAGTGGTCGTTGGGAGGCAGGTGGGGCTGGTTGGCTGCTGTGGCTATGCAACACGCTTGGCTTCCATTTCTCTTCCTCTCCCTGACTTTACGCAGCGGGAAGTTCCTTTTTTTCAGAGCTCCAGGGCTGAGCTCCGCTTGGAGTTAGCGAGTCTGGGAAGCTCCGCCCCCTCGCGCACTCATTGGCCGATCGCTTTCCTGCTGCTGCAGCGATTGGTTCGGAAGGCTCAGGTCCTGCAAACACCTGTCCTTGCCTGCGACTGGGCTCTCTGTGGCTGTGACCGGGGAAACACGACATAAAGGCCTCCCGACTCCCCCTCAGACTGTGTCTACCTGGAAGGAGAGGGAAAGGGACGTTCACCTTCCGGCTTCCCCGCCTCACACGCTTGCCAAGGAATGTGGTCTGGGATGGAGGAATTTCACAGCTGGGTGCAGGGCGGGGCTCTGCGGGCCAGGCATCCTCCAGGGTCGCAGTTAGCCCGTGTGGAAGGCTTGGCCTTTGCAAACAGGTCAGGGAAACTTAGGGGAAAAAATTACCAAAGGGTTGAGGGCGAGAATGGTGGTGGGGGGGGGGGGTGGATAGAGGAACGGGATTTGGACTATTTCTCCTGGAGGAGGGCATTTTAAAAGCAGAAGACTCACTTAGTAGCTTGGTTTTGGGGGAAGACCCCCTCTCTGCGTGCGTTTCCATTTGCTCCTTTGGGACACGAAACTGATTAACTATACGATCCATACGGTGGCTTCCAGCCCTAAATGCTGTGATTCTTTGCATGTCAGAAAAATGCTGATGCATACGGGAGTGGTGGCTGTTTTCCAATCCACTGCAGTGACAGAGGAAAATAGGAGATCTGGGGTGACAAGTGTCTTGACCTTGAGAGCTATTTTGACCACGGGAGAGCACCGGGGAGATGAGGAAATCTCACTTCCTGGAAAATAGATAAAGGAATAATACATTGTTATTTTTCTGGATTGGGATAATCCCCAGAAGCCGCTCCCTTAAAAGATGAATCTGAATGACATGACGATTAATATGTTGAAATCCCTACTGTGTTCTAAGCTCTTAGAAGAAGGTACTTGCGCACCAACAGGGAGGTCTGGTGACTTCTGACTTGTTGGCTGTGCATTTTCAGCTCCTTCAATCCCTCATAAAGTGGAGGTGTTCTCTAAGCTCAGCAGTGGGGTTGCTGATGCAGAGATGGGCAAAGAGCAAAATGTGGGAGAATCAGGGTTTTTGTTGTTGTTGTCGTCATTTTAAAATTAAAACAATGCTCTTAGTTTAAAGTGGGTGGCAGGGAGTACAATGACCTCCTTCAAGATGTCCAAGACCAAGTCTCAGGAACATGTGAATATGTGACTTCCTGTGGTTAAAGAGATTTCGCAGCTGGGATTAGGGATTTTGAGCTCCATTTATTTTGGCGAATTCAGATATGCCCCATGTAATCACAAGGGTCCTTAAAGAAGGAAGAAGAGTGAGAGGCAAGGAGATGGAAAAACAGGAGGGCCAGGAAAGATGTGACAACAGAAGCAGAGGTTGGGGGTGTTATTATGGATGCAAGGGGCATTAGCTCAGGACTTCAGAACCTTCTAGAACCTGGAGAGGGCAAGGACACGGATTCTCCCTTAGAGTCCTTGGAGGCAGCGTGGTTCTGCTGAGGCTTTTATTTTGGTCCAGGGAAATCCATCCTGGACTTCCGACTTTTGCAGCCCTAAGATAGTCCATTCTTGTTGTTCTGAGCCCCCGGAGCTGGTAGTCATTTATTACAACAGCAATGAGAAGCTACTACACACGGAGAGAAGGCAGACTGGATTGACCCAGAAGAAAAATCGCTTTGGGAAGAGAAGTAGTAGTAGCCAGAGTAGAGATATCATCCCTGCAAGGAAAATAGCCCCAAAGGGTTATTGCTTTTTCACGGGGCTGTCTGTGCTGGAGGGCCTGGGGGTATGTATCAGGTGCTCCAAGGAGCAGGACACAGATGTGGGTCAGAGCTGCCAAGAGTGATGTCTGGGGCAGGGTGCATTTGCACGGCAGAAAGGGCATTCCTGGTCACCGTGAACTTCTTTCTTTTTAGTAGTTGCTCTGCTCCTACTCAGCCTAAAACAGAAAAGAGCACTTAACTCACAGGCACCCCGTGTCTGCAGAGCCCAGGGCAGCGGGGTGGATCTGGCCCGGACTGGAGAGAGAAGGGGTGGAAGAATCCACTGGTGGATACGGGACAGAGTGTTCACATTGGTTCAGGCTTCCAAGTTCAAGTCGCTGTACCTGGGGGACCCACTTTTCCTCTAGCCATCGGGCTTCCTCACTCTGACCTTCCGAGACAGTGACCTTCCTGTCCCTCTCTATGCTGGAGGTGGTTCTCTGCTGCGATGGCTCCTTCCTTCCTGGATGCCCCTGGTACTCCTGGGCCCGGCCTCCCGGATTGCCCCCTGTGCTCCAGCAGGTCTCTCCCGAGAGCCCCGATCACTGCTTGCCTGTCTCTGTGTCATGTTCTGATGGTGAAAGGCAGCTCTTTGCCTTCCAAGTTGGCAGCTAACCTATCCATTCCCTCATCTCCATCACGGTGGGCACTTAGGTTGTGGGCTGATTTCACAGGGCTGGGGCGGAATCAAGGGGCTGAGGACACCGTGATGACAAGACAGACCAGCCCCCTTCCAGCTGCGTTCTAGTTGAGGGATGAGGACAGACAGTAAATAAGCAATGCAATAAAATAAATGACCAGAATAATTTCAGATAGCGAAGCACACTGTGGATAAAAGTGGGGGGTGGGATGGAGAGACTGAGGGTGTTTTGGTGCCTTAATATAGATGCTTCTGGAAGGCTTGCCGAGGAGGCCACAACGGCGGTGATGCTCCAAGGACTAGAGGTAAATGTGCTGAACTAGCTGGGCCAGAGTGTTCAAGGCCGAGGGAACAGATGTTTCTGGGCAGCGAATTCATCTGGCATCTTCCAGGGATGGAAAACAAGGCCACTACGGCTGGCGGGATAAACTAGGTGCACAAAACCCAACCTGGGGGGGAGGGGAAGGATGGAAACAGAGTGATCTTGGTGGGGTGTAGCCTTGCTGGGAGAATGTTGTTTGCTTTCATGGCCGCAATTTCCTAACCTGGAAAACAGGCACCTTGCCTCCTCCACACCTCGCCCCCCCCCCCCCCACTAACCTACTCGTGCATTCAGAAGCCACTGGGTCCACTAGCTGGCTCCTCTCACGTTACCCCCCCCACAACCTCCTCCTGTTTCGAGGCTCTCCCAGGACCCCTGTGCAGGTGGGACACGGCGTGCTCCATCCTGCTTTCCGCAGCACTTGGAGAAACCTGGGTCTTCTCTCCCCCTGCAGCAGGGCCTGAACTGTGGATGGAGCGGGTGTGGGGGGGGTATATCCTGCTTCAGGACGTCCCATGCACCCTGTAGGAGGGTGTCCTGAGGAGGCAGGAGGATGCCACAGACAACCATCGCCCAGGGCGTGCTCAGCGAAGGTTGGTTTCCACGCCTCCCCACGATGGGCAGGCAGAGACAAGACGCTGGGCCATCCCCATCTGGCTTTTGAATGAGAATAACAGAATTCGGTCTGGACGCCACCGAATCAAGGAAGAAACAATGGGTTGAGTATGAGGGCTTTCCAACCTGGGGCCGGCTTCTGCTCACACTGAGAAAATGGAAAATCCTGTCCTTATCAGACGCCCAGAATAGCTCACTCCTCCCAGCTTGGCTCTCAGAGTTAATCTCAGCCCCAAGGTGGGCCTCCGCCTTCGGGAGCTCTCTGTGCGTCCTTATCAGACAGAGAGATAGCCCCGCTCCACGGGCCAACCTCAGCGGCCCTTCTTCTAAGTGAGAGGGTGCACTTGTGCCACGAAACCCCAAGAAGGGCGATTCAGGTGTCTACACACCTGGGTGTGTAGACACACACATGGGTCCAGAGCTGGGTTCTGCATTCTGCTTCCTGGGGTGACTAACACTCTCCAGGGCACCCTCCTTTCCCAACAGGAGGAACGTGTGGGGCGCGAACAATTGAGTGTTTTCCTGGCTCTAGGTCGATTGCAAGAAGTTAAAATTCTTCGGGGTGGGGGGGAAGCAGTTGCCCAGAGCCCGCTCGGGTGCACTGTGGTCCTTGGGTGCACCTGCTGGGCCCCTCCTCGCTGGCTCAGTGGCTGAGATGAGGTGCGTCCTACGTACCTACTGGTTCGTTCTCACTACTCTGTTGCAAATGCCTCTTGCGTGTACCCGTTTGCCCATACAGATGCCAGCCACCGCCTGAGGTCAATGCTCATGGCATAACTTGCCCCGCAGGGGAGTGAACAGAAATGAGGTTGGAGGGGGTTCAGCCCCGGGCATGGACTCTAAACACCCCAGTTGGAAGCCGGGGCTCTGCCCCTGCCTAGCCATGTTTCCTCCACCTCTTTGAAATGGAGCGAGGACCTGACCAACCTCATGGGGGAACCCAGGCCGTGCTGAACATCACGACCCCTGAACTGCCTTGTTCCCTTTGTCTTTGCATAGAAAGTCATTGACGCTGAAGTCGGATTGAGACCGTTGGGTTGTCTCAGCTGTGTGCATCTGGCTTTCTGCATTTGAAACAAAAAAAAAAAAAAAGAAAAAAAAGGAAGGAAGGAAGGAATGCATTTGGGGACATACTTCTAAACATTCATTCACCGTTTATCTGGCATTCGAATTCAACTGGGCCTTGTGGGTTTCCATTTGCTAAGCCTGGCAACCCCTTCAGGAGAAGAAATTCACGGCATGTTCGTTTGTACGTATCAAACTGAACCACAGGGCCCTGGGTCTGCATTTCCAGGCAGCGTCTGTTTTCTGGGAGTTCTCAGGAAGACTGCGGTGCATCTGCCTCCAGGCCAAGTCTCCACATGAAACCAGAACAATTCACTTCTTCCCAGTTGGGATGTTCGCACCGGCTAGACAAAATATCGAGATGTTTGGCAGGATTGCTTGGTAGCTTCTGAGTTCGCTCTGTGCCGGGACAGTATCTGTAAACTCAGTTCTCTGATGTCTGCTGACCCTGCATCCCCTCTTCCCTCCTTTTCCAGCGGGACCCTGGGACACGCTAGTAGAACGTTCAAGGATTCAGCTGAAGTCGGGACGTGCTTTGCATTTCATTCATTTTTTGGCCCGCGGCACGCACGTATGTACAGTTTTTTACTCTAGTCTGCTGATAAAGCTCAGACTTCTGCAGCCTCCTTTTGCCTCATTTCTGTTGTACAGGAAACCCAGCAAGAAGAGTCAAGATTTTTTTTGTTCTCCCCCACCCGGAGCACAATGAACTGACATAAATCCTCTTCGTGTAATAACACTCTGACCCCGTTAAGAAGACGGATAGAGAACAGGGACTTCAAACAGCGCGGGAAGCCCCTCACGGCTGAGAGCTTCTTCTGGGAAAAGGATTTATTTGTCATTCACTCATTCATTCATTCATTCAACCAGCTTTATGGATCCTTCCGCCCTCTGCCACCTAGCGGAGAGTTGGGGGTACGAAGCTGATAGAAACACCACCTCCCCAGTCACTTGGCCTGGGTTCTGTTCTTGGTTCTGTGGCCCATGAGGTCTGTAGGCTTGAGAATTTGCTCTTTTGCGTACCTCCATTTCTATCTTCTCTAAGACGGGAATAATCATAGCGTTGACCTGCAGAGAGTCGTTGTGAGGGTGACACCGGAACTCATGTAATGGCGTGAGAACCATGCCTGACATTCAGTAAGCTGTTAATGTTAGCGGTCACACCGGACGCATAGCTGTGGAGATCATTTGATCTCAGAACAGGTGGGGTCCTGTCCCCAGAGGTAAAATTCAGAGTTACAGTTTGACAAAACTGATTCCAAGTCATGGCAGAGGAAGCCTGTCCCGGGTCTCAAAATGACCCATGATCTTGATCCTCTTGGCTAAACATTGGTCTAGGGATGGCCCTGACCCAGTGCTCTGCCTAATGAAATACAACTGGATACCTTCTGCTTAGACCTTTGGAGGATCTTTTGCTTTCCTGGTTAGGAGAGAAACTGTTGGCCTGGAACACAGTTATGATGGTTGGAGGTACAGCAGCCCTTTGGTGACCCTGAGGTCACAGTATGAGGACAAAGGTCAAGATGCTAAGGTTGATAAGAAACAAAGATAGAAAGAACCCAGGTTGTAGTCAAATAACTCCCCCAGGTCACCTACCTCCAGACATCCTGTTACATGAAGAAAATTAACATCTATTTCTCTAACTGCCGTGATCCCTTTTCTATCACTTACAGCTAAGTAGATTTTTCACTGATGGGGCCAAAGAAGCAAAAACATAGTCTCTTTCTTCATAGAATCCTAGCTAGATGAAGGAAAAAACGCAGTGTATCCCAGTACAATAAAATTCCCTAGCAGAATAACCAAAGTGCTCTGCACACACGGAAAAGGAACATTTAGTGGGTGATGGGATATCTCATTGGATTTTAAAGACAGAGCTCTGCCCCCTCTGAAGTAGACTCTTGACCCCAACGCACAGACCTGCCATCCATCACCCAGTTCTCAACCAGAACACATTCCATAGAAAGGAGAGTTCCCCACCTTAATGACCGATGACCACAACATGATCTGCGTTCCCAGGGTCAGCGCTGAAATGGCTGGTGTCCCCCTCTTGGCCCCAGCTCCCAGGCTGTTGATTCTCACTGTGCGGCCTCAATTTTGCTGCTTTGTTCTTTTTCCACTTACACTGAAAACCTGCCTCAGTTGGCTGACCCTCTGTAACCTAATAAGAAATCTATATTTGGTCTCTGCTCCTTGGACACAGAGCTCCTAAAACCCTAGCAATTTCCAGAGTGATGGAGTGGTTAGGGAGCATCTTTCGCTCTAATACTTGGTCTTTGACCCTGGTTCCTGACACAGAGCTCCTAAACCCCTTGGAATGTCCTGGGAGTGTCCTTTGTTCTAAGGAGGTGACTCCTGGCCGGGGGTGGGGGGTGGGGGGTGTCCTGGATGCCTTCAGGGTAGGGGCTGGTCATCAGAGAGACCAAGCCATGACTAGAAGCTTGGTACTTTCCTCCCCACGCTCATCATCCCTGAAGGGAAAAGGCAACACTGATTGAGTCAATAACCAATCTTGCCTACATGATAAAGCCTCCATTAAAAAAAAAATTTCTAAACTCCAGGCTCCAGAGAGCTTGTGGTTGGTGGATGCATCCACATGCTGCACCCCAAAAGCATGAGACAGAGACTTCTGCTCTCGGGACCCTTCCACACCTTACCCTTTTCATCTGGATGTTCCTAAATGTGTTTCCCTGAGTTCTGTGAGCTTCTCTAGCAAGTTATCAGACTTGAGGATGGGGTCAAGGGAATGCTGATTTTACAGCCAGTTGGTCATTCAGTATAGGTGACAGCCTGGGATGTAGGCTAGCATCCCAAGTTGGGGGGCGGGGCACCATTTTGCAAGACCATGCCCTTGACCTGTGGTGTCCTTGCTCACCTTTGGTTAGTGTCAGAAATGAGTTGACTCCTTGGGCACCCAGTTGATGTCTGGAGAGTGGGAGACTGGGTTGGCGTGGGGCTATCTCCCATGCGTTTGGTGTCAGAAGTGTTGCGAGTAGAGAAGATAAAAGCATGATTGTACCATCTGTTCCTCCTGCCTACTTCTGGCCCACTGTCTTTTCTGGGAGAGCTGTCTGTGTTTGGTTTGGGTTAAAGATGGAAGACACAGGATTGTTAGAAAGGAAGGGAATGGGCTGGGGCCTGGAGACAGCACCGCAAGCATCCCAGAGGCAGGGGTGAGCAGAGAAGTTGGTTACGGAGGGTGGGTTGAGGAGAGGAGGATGACAGGCATGTGGAGAGGCACGTGGAGGGACAGGCTTGGGCTAGGGATAGCCGTGACCCACAGTGCCAGCCTGCAGTTCAGCAACAGCATGTCTGGCATCAGGGCGTCCCCTCTGGTTCTGAAATGAGAGTGTGGTGATTTGGGCAGATGGAGATAGGATGGCTGGAGGTAGGCAGTATCGATTAAAAAATCAAAGGAAACAGTCAAAGATTTGCAGTTTAAAAAAAAAGATTTTACTTATTTATTTGAGACACACAGAGAACACAAATAGGGTGGGATCAGATGGAGAGGGAGAAGCAGGCTCCCCACTGAGCAGGGAGCCCAGACACAGGGCTCGATCCCAGGACCCTGAGAACATGACCTGAACCAAAGGCAGATGCTTAACCGACTGAGCCACTCAGGCACCCCCAGATCTGCAGTTATTAAACAAAAGAAGAATCTTCCAGAAAAAATGTCAGAGGCGTAATTGGCCACTTCTGGGTCAATGTGGACACTGGACACCTGACTGAGTCACTTTGGGGTTGCGTTTTGCCATCTTCAACATAAGCTTTGTCCACAGAATTCATCATTAAGTTTTTGCTAAAAATAATTGACTGAAAAGCAGAAGCCTCAGTCAGAAGATGTCTTAGCTACACAGTTTATTTATTTCTCACTCAACCAGGAAGCAGTTTCTGTCTTAGAGACAACCTATGGGAAGATTTCCCCTGGCTGCAATGACCTGTCTCTCTACTAAGAGAAAATCAACTCAAATGGGAAAGTTAGAGGTATGGTATTGTATGGTCGTTCCTATGAGAATGTTTAACCTTTTTTTTTTTAACATGTTATGAATATATTTTTTAAAGATTTTATTTATTTATTTGACATAGAGGAGAACGTTTAACCTTTTATTCAAGAGTTAGCTCTGTGTCTGGTACATGTACTGAGTCGTTTAAACATCACACAACTTCTGTGAGGTTGGTACTACTGTTAGCCCCATTTTACAGATGAGGGGACTGAGGCTCAGGGAGGTGAGGGGTCACAGGATAAGGGAGTGTCCTTGGCTATTAAATGGGGCAGCATTTGAATCTGTGCTGCACGGTCTGTGATCTCAACCATGTTGCCTCTCATTTTTTAAGGGAAATGGCCAGAGAGGATGGCCAGGATCCCTAGGGTGTCCGGTGGCCACTTTGGAGTCTGGATGTTGCCCGGAGAGTCACTGGAGCACCAAATGGGAAAGGGTCCATGCTCTCCCTCCTGTTATTACTGGTGCAGTGCTGGGTTGCAACTTGGAATTTCTGGGTAGCATGAGCCCTACTGATGAGCAGAGACCTGGGAGCCTGGTGGGGTGATCCCATCCCAGGGTGAGAGATTGCTCCCTAGACATGCTCTTTAGACATGCTCTAAAGAAGAAATGTGTATCTTTCCTTAAAAACAAAGCAAAACAAAACCTGTTGGGGGGGGGGGAAAGGCCTAAATCCAAAAGGGACATCATATGAAATTTATGAGAGTTTTCTAAAATAGTGAAAAGGCATGTTAAGATCTGATGGACATTGACTTTTTTTTTTTTTTTTGAGAAAGAGTGTACGTTCATGAGTGGAGGGGAAGGGGAACAGAGGGCTAGGAAGAGGCAGAAAAACTCAGGCAGACTCTCCATGGAGCACAGAGCCCCAGGCAGGGCTTGATCTCACCACCCTGAGATCATGACCTGAGCCAAAATCAAGGTCTTATGCTTAAACAGCTGAGTCACCCAGGCACCCCTCAAGTGCATCTTTAGCAGACAAAATTCATTTGTGTTTCTGTGGTAGGGGATCATTCGCTGTTCTTACAGAGGGGTAACATAGCTCAGTGACCATGCATGGCGCAGATCCTTGAAGAGACAAGGGAGCAGAAGGGCATACTTGGTGTTAGATTGAAAGGACACTCACAAAACTCGTTTGCTTGTTTCAAGTTCTTTCACAATTTTTCCTGACAGTAGAATGGATGCACTGGATCAATTTTTCCTGACAGTAGTAGTAGGAATGTGGGTTTCCGGCAGAAATCAACAACTATATTCTTAACGGTGGAAGATTATAGTGAAAAACGAGTTGGCTGTAATTAGCGGGATCGCATGGCTAGTGGGAGAGGATAAAGCATATCGTGTTAAAGCCGCCTTCTGCTAGCAGGTGTGTGCGTAGGAGCAAACGGGTTGGCGCTGATAGTCGGGGAGTCGTGGCAGGGGTGCATTTGGTGTCTGGGCGTGGAAGAGTGCTGCAGTCCTCCCTGTGGGGACCCATAAGATGTCAGTTTTGATATGAGCGTGCCAGAAATCCTACACTTTTCGTAAGTGATTTGGGATTGGCCTTGATGAAAATTGGCAGAGGAAGAAAAAGAAAAAAGAAAACACTTATTAGAACGAGTTAGGTGTTTGGTTGCTAAATGGGAACTGATTTTGGTCTGATGTTCCTAAGTTTTCATTCTTTGATAGGGGAAGCCGAATGGTCCTTTTATGCTCCTAAGCCTCGCCAGGTGTGTAAAGCTATGCACCTTCATTTCTAGTCCCTACCTTTAAGTCATGGATCAGAGTTCCATAAAGCACAGTCACACCTCCCAATCTCAGGAGCACCTAAACCACAGCCCTAAATCTCTAAGAACTTCTTGCCTAAAATTTCCCCTGTATCTGTGGGTATGATCATAATCATTTCCCCCTTTAATCTTTCCTTTACACTTTTAATTTTAGAAAAATTTCAGGTTGCATAGCAGTTATAAAAATACAGAGAGTTCCTGTATGCCTCTCACCCGGTTTCTTGCATTACCATGGGGAATTTGTCAAAATTAAGAAAACTTACCTTTGGGGCACGTGGGTGACTCAGTCAATTTGAACGTTTGACTCTTGGTTTCAGTTCATGTCTTGATTTCAAGGTTGTGAGTTCAAGGCCTGTGTTGGGCTCCACAAAAGAAGAAACCTCACTGTTAACTAAACTTCAGTCATTATGTAGATTTCCACTTTTTTTTTCCCATTAATGTTCTCTATTTCAGGATCTCTTTCTGATTCATTGTACCACACTGTAGTGAGTTTTCATGTCTCCCATGAAAACTGTGGTCTGTGATAATTTCTCAGTCATTTCTTGTTTTTAACGGCCTTGAGAGTTTGGAAGAGTACTGGGTGCTATCCTGAAGAATTTCCCCCAATCGGGATACCAGATCGCCTGGGAATGTGACCCCTCATCACTTGAAGGACATGTGTTTGCAAGTTCAATGTAATGTCTCTGTTTCCCCTTTCTCTTCACTGTTCATTGGAATTAAATCACTACGCAGTTTGTAATTCCTACCTCCATTCTCTACAAGGGTTTGAACAATTCTTTTTTTCTTTTTTCCAGGAAAGTTCCAAAAAATCCATTCAAACAACCCATCTGGGCCTAAAATATTTTTGGAGATAAAAAAATTTTTTTTTAAAGTTTATTTATTTAAGAGATCTCTACACCCAGGATGCCTGGGTGGCTCAGTTGGTTAAGTGTCTACCTTCAGCTCAGGTCATGATCCCAGGGTCCTGAGATTGAGTTCTGCATCAGGCTCCCTGCTCAGCAGGGATCCTGCTTCTCTCTCTGCCCATTGCTCCCCCTACTTGTGCTCACTCTCTCTCTCTCTCTCTGACAAATAAATAAATAAATAAATAAAGTCTTAAAAAAAAAAAAAAGAGTAATCACTACACCCAACATGGGGCTCTAACTCACAACCCGGAGATCAAGATCTGCACGCCCTGCTGACTGAGCCAGCCAGGCGCCCCTGGAGATCTATTTTAAAGGAATTTTCCAAAACCTTTTCCTGATTACTTGTCTGTGAGTCTCCTACATCTTCTGTTGTCAGAATTCTGGGTAATGCAAAGAAGGAAAATGATCCATTTCATTGTGATTTTGAGATTTGTTCGATAGTGTTTTGCCTTGTGTTTTCTACTCTTGTAAGTTTGCTACCTTTTTTTTTTTTAGTGCATATTTTCTTTTCAGAAATAGTCATGTCTATTTCTGTTGTTTCATTGGTGGAGGAAATGGTAGTGCACTTCAAATTTGTGAAGTCTCATGCATGAAAGCCCAGAAACGGGAATCAGTAGGTATATATCTGGAAAGAGTGAACTGTACAGGCTTCATTGGAACAAAGCATGCGGGAGCCGAGGAGCAAATCCGTGGCTAGTTAGAGTTGGTCTAGATGACAGGCAAGCCACTGTCACTCAAGACTAAGTTGACCCTCACTTCTCTTAGAAGCTCTCTTTGGCAGGTACTCTAGTTTGAGAATGGAGAGGGAACGTAGCACCCGGGGAGAGGGAACAGATTGTGCTTCCCACACCCATTGCCTACCACCCAGAGGATTTTCTGCTCGCCGTTGTCACACAAAGTCTGGAGATGCCACCCCCTGTGGACTTCTCACCAGGTTGAGGGGTAGTGCCATCTTGAGTGCATTTCACCCTCTGCGGGGAGTGCCCGAGCTTGGATCTTTGAGACAGGAAACACTGTAGGCTGTCACATTTGTGGGGGACCTCTGGTTCAGAGCGATCCCCTTCTCCCCTTGTTTTAAGGATATGAGAACTGAGTTTCAGCAGGACAAAATACACTCTCCAAGCACCCAGAGAATCCTAATTTCTTCACTCTTGGTGGAGTGCTCTCGCCGTACGCAACACTGACTTCCCTTTCAACCGAGCAGATCTAGAGGCCATACAAATGGCCAGAGACAAACTTAAACACAGGCACTCCAGGGACATCCCCCCAGCCTGGGTGTCTCTGTACTCGTCATGGTGGATATACGGCTGCCTTGGGATCTGTCCTGGTCCAACAGCTCATCAAGAGATTGACCTGAGAATCTCCCTCCACTGCACTTGACAAATCCCCATGGAAAACAAAGGCATATTTGGAAGAGTTGTTTTATCTCTTTCATCTCCTTCTGAAGTAATCCTGAACTTTTAGTTTGAGGCCAAGGGCTGGGCTCCTTGCCAGTCCGTATACACACTGTCCATCTGTAGGGGATATACCAGAATGCAGGCTCAATGGAGATTCTCTCTTTTGGCTGCTCGTGTAGCTGTCTCAGACTGTGTATCTTGAAGCAGGATCCACATTCTTGGCAGGTCAGCTGTGAAACGTGTTTGACGTTGGTGGAAAAGAGCCGTTCTTGGATCCAGGGGCCTTGCCGCTGTGTCTGTCTGCGCTCCTGAGGAGCAGGCCTGATTATAGCCCTTCGTGGAGCCAAGTGTTGGAGAGTCTGTTCAGCTCTCTCTTGGACACTGATGGAATGGAGCAGGCCAACTCCTGGCTTGGAAAGGTCCCTTTCCTCTACTTTGCGCAGAACACAAACAGACTGGCCCATGACCAGTCGAATGGGGGTGTTCACTGCCCATTTGAATTCACTCTTCACAAAAAGTCTTATTATGGGAAACACAAAGGCAAATGGAGGTGACGCTCTCCTGTTATGGGATAAAAATTTAATGAGGGGAAGACTATTTGGTCATTTCTCGACCTCTGAGACCCAGGGGCATGTTGATCTGTATTTTATCATGTTCCATCTGTCTGTGGACCACACTGGAGAGTAACACATTTTAGACCCCAAATTCTGGGCTCCTGGCATGAAGCCCGAACTAGACTAGATGTGGATTTTCCCTCTAACACCAACTGCTTGAATGACTTCTGATGGCCCATTTGGAGTCCTCTTAAACTCCTGTTCCCAAGGTAAATAAACTGCCTTTGAGGGAAGCATCTGGTTCACACATATGCAAACCTAGAGTAAACAAGGAGAGGTAAAAGGATGTAGTCCTCTGAGAACGCGTGCTCTTGTGCTTCATAAAATCTTTTCCAAGTGGCCCGTTGGTGGCTTTCTAAACTGATGCTCCTCGTCCTCCTGCTGTCCTTGCTAAGACACATTGACGGATGGGGGTCGCTGCTGTGCCCCAGGCATACAAGACAGGGCAGAGGCTGCATAAATAAAATCCAGGTCCTTTAGCAAAATATGGGCCAACTCTAATGAGGAAAGGGAAAGGCACTCCATTAAGCATATGTTTCTCTTGTTAGACACTGAGTGTGCTTCAGACTAGCTGTACCAAGCAAACCAGCTCTGAATGCCATCCTCCTCCTAGACCCAGCAGCCACGTGCACAAGATCAGATGATCTAGTCCGTGGCTTCCAGAAGACATGAGGGTGACGATGGGGCAAGGTGGGTAGAGAACGCAAGAAAATGCAGAGAACCAAGGGTTCTTCCCACACCGACATTTGGCCAAGCTCTGTGGATGTTTTCACCTGCAATGAAAGTACAGGAAATTTTTCCTGCTCAGGGAACTTGTCTAGCAGCTTACTTATTCAACCCATATCTAAACAGGAAAAAAAAAAATTCATCAAGGTTTTAAAGGTTTTGTTTTTGACCCTAGTAACATCTTATCGCTCATCGCATCTCTTGTGCTCCTCCTGTCTGTGAGTTCAAATCTGCCCAGATGTATATTTTCATGCTCCCATCTTTGAGTCTCCTTTGATCTCTTCATGACTTCATAGATAAATTCAAGCAGGTGTAAAATCTTTCAAATTAGACGTGAGCTAGATCCTTGTCCTGTGTTCAAAAGTTTACCACCCTTGCCATCCCAATAGAAAAACATAACTACGAGAGAGAGAGAGACTTCAGGGAAAAGAGTTAAAAAAAGCTTTTAAAAGACACAAATGAAGACATAAGTTACTTAACACTAATTTTGGAAAGTTTAGAAAACACAGGATGGAAGTTAAACAAATTAAGCTATCGTTCCACCATCTTGACTTTAACCAGGAGATGGGTAAGCAGTGGCCTCTTTGAAGTCATTGTTGCATAGCTTATTATACGCTTTTTCTTTTCTTAATGTTTTCTTCCATAATAGCTCCATTGGTAAACATTATTCCATCTTATAGATATACTGTAACTTACTGAATCAGTCCTCTATTAGAAATTTAGGCTGTTTCCAGTAACTCGCCATGATAACTAGGGTCAAGATACCATGATGACCGTCATTGTAGCTATATTTCTACATGATCATGATGATTTCCTTGCGATAAATTCCTAGAAGTTGGGGTTGCTGCATCAAAAGGTATGCAAAAATTCTAAAATACATAAATGTGTTGTCTGTTTGCCTACAGTCTGTGTAGATTTATCTTCCTGCTGCCAATCTGTGAGAAGGCTGATTTCCCCCTATATCTGACAAAAGCTGATGAATTATTTAATCTTTTGCTAATTTGCTGCATAACAAACACTATATGATTTCAGTAACACCTACTTGATAAGTAATGGGGATATATTTTTTTTAATGTTTATTGTTAATTTAACTCATAGGTTTTTAGTTACATTTTCATCTTTTTCAATTTTTTATTTTTTAATCCATTTTGTGAATAGTGAACTTACTGAATCTCCTTATTAGTTGAAACATTCTTTAGCCATTGCTTTTCGCTTTTCTGGGAAGACAAGTACAGAATCTTCAAATTATGGTAATTTTTATTTCTCCTTTCCAGTATTTATACTTTTTTTTTTTCTGAGTACATTAACTAGAACTTCTCTTTGTCCTTTTTGTTAAGTCCTGGGAGGATTTCTTGAGCTGGCTTTAATTCCCTGCTTGGATTTCTTCAGCATGTAATATGTTGCTCATTACTCCATTATGTTTTAAATTTGATGTTTATATCTTTTATTGTCAAGTATTTTTTCCTGATTTGAGATATTTTTTCTGTTTCTCCAATTTTTTTTAAAGTTTTATTTATTTATTTGACAGACAGAGATCACAAATAGGCAGAGAGGCAGGCAGAGAGAGAGAGAGAGAGAGAGAAGCAGGCTCCCCGCTAAGCAGAGAGCCCGATGTGGGTCTCGATCCCAGGACCCTGGGATCATGACCCTAGCTGAAGGCAGAGGCTTTAACTTACTGAGCCACCCCAACACCCCTCCAATGGTTTTATACATGCAGTGTGCTTTTGAATTTCATTGAGATGACATACGAGAGGTTTTCCTGAACTTTTCTCTTATTTTCTGAAATAACACATGCATTTAACTTATCAGTTCTTGACGTAGAAGAGAATTGATAAATTCTCTACATAATATAGATATTGTTTACTATATTTAGGGATTTTTCTTTGTTTATTCTTTTTTTAAAAGATCTTATTTATTTATTTGACAGAGAGCACAAGTAGGCAGAGAGGCAGGCAGAGAGAGAGAGAGGGAAGAAGGCTCCCCGCTGAGCAGAGAGCCCGATGCAGGGCTCCATCCCAGGACGCTGGGATTGTGACCTGAGCCAAAGGCAGAGGCTTTAAACCCACTGAGCGACCCAGGCGCCCACTTTGTTTATTCTTATAGTGAGCTCTATGCATTTCCAAAATGAAGAGGGAAGATGGTCTTTGTCCAACATAGAGTGAGTGGGTGTTCAAACACTCAACATTTTCGTCCAGATGTTGGAAGCCACCTGCCTTCATTACCGGGCACTTTGTGTTCACTGGAAGTTGTAGGGTCAGGTTGTTTCTAATACTTGGTTTATCAGAGAAGCTGATTAACGCTTGCCTTTCATTGATTGCCTCATGACTTGCCCACCCTCTGAGTTGCTGTAACTCAGACTTAGGGGCCATGCATGGTGTGTGTGTGTGTGTGGGGGGGGTTTGTTTTGTTTTTGCTTCTGGCATTCCTTTTTTGGCTCGTCTCTTAAATGTCAGTGCTCCATGGACCTTACCTTTAGTCTCCTTTTTCCTCCTCCTCTCTCCTCTTCATTGTCTCTATTGCCCCCATACTCAGTTTCAACTACCTCCTGTAGTCTTACTACTACCCACATCAATGTTTCCAGCCCAGACGTCTCTCTTGAATATAAAACGCAACATCTTGTGGATGTTCCTCAGATGATTCAAACAGAACACACACAAAAATGATTTTATAACAGGAGACTCCTGGGATGTACAAATAGCCCTCACCCTCTCTAGAAGTCACAGCGACAACAACAACAGAACAGTCGTGAGCTCAGGTGCCACCTGCGTGCTTCTGCTCCTACCAGAGTGGATCACTTTCTCTCACACTTGGTTATGTCGCCAGTACTTACATGCAAAACAATGAAATACGAACAAGAAGGGTTGTTGGTGCTATGAAAACCCCATGAAGGAGCTTTACAAAGAATCTCAGCTTTAAGCTTGACAAAGCTGAGAGACCAAGAAGAGTGAACAGGACATGGGGGAGGAAGTGAGTCATGCAGAACTCCTCCTTGGGCAGAGCAGATTTTCTGGGTGTCCCACGTTTTGTTTTTGTGTGTTTTTTTGAAAGCAGATTTTTAACTGGAGAAAAACGTGCATATAGAAATGTGTGCACACTGTAATGTGTTCATTGAGTTTTCACTAACACACTGTGTAAACCAGATCAAGAAAGGGAAAGCTCCCAGAAGCTCCTTTTTTGCTGCACCCAACCCCCTCTCCCCATCAGCCCTTGTTTTCCTCTGCTGGGCCCATTTACAGTCTTCTCTAGGTGGCCGCTGCTGCTTCTCTGGTGGATACTGACCGAGTTACAAGCTCTGTGTGGCGTGGCAGAGGTCCAAACGCTGGCTGTCTTGGGGGTGTTGCTTGAAGTCTTTGGAACGCCCTGTGGGGCCTCCCCTACTGCCCGTTTCCCTGACACAGGCATTCTGGCTCTGGACTGATGTCCATTCTTTGTCAGCTCCATTATTAAAGTCTGCTCGGCTGGCAGGCAGCCTTCTTGGTGGGGTACCGGAAAGATGGCCCAAACCCAGCTACATTCCACAGCGTCCCTTCGACCCATGGGAAACGAGTGTCCTGGCCATGCCCAGCAGTGGGCTAAGGCCTGCTCTGTGCTCTCTCTCCTACATTTGCCTCCAAGTCTCTTTTATCCTGTCCAGATAGACACATGGGCACCACCTTAACAAGTCTGTTAAGAGTGGGGATCTCCAGTTGGAGAATGCAATGGACCCCAGAAAGGGGTCCCTGTCATCCCTGTAGGAGGTTGTCCTGGATTCTCTCCCCTTCCTTGTTTAGTAAACAGCTAATGACACCTATCCCTGCATCTCACCGCGTTCTCTCCTCATGTTCTTTTTAAAGCAGGTGAGGGTCTCTGGGGAGCAAGGCCAATGTTTTAAGGGTACCAGAGACTTGTTTTAATCAGGGACAGTGAGGCATGCAGACCCAGAAATGACTGTCATGAAGTAGGAAGTTTATTATGCTTACAGAATCCCTAGAAAGGAGACGCGGCACACAGGGTCATGTGGGGAGCTCCAGGGTCAGTCAGGAGCTAGAGGGGGAAGGAGGAGCTGTGGACAAGAGCATTTCTCGTGGTTTCTGTGGGAAGGAATAGGCAAGGCAGGGTGAGCAGCTTCAAGATTGACCAGTTGGAACCATTTCAGCTGCCTCTGGGGCACAGGGGTTCTCCCTAGTTGTCTGGTACCTGGCCCTGGGGTGATTAGGGTAGGTAACATGGCCCAGAGTGTGAAACTCTAAAAGAGGGAGCAGTTAGGAGTGTGGCCTTGGGTTGGTTGGTTTGTATTTGAATGATAATTTCAGGGGCACTGTGTTTGCCATCACTAGGAATCGAGTCCCTCTTGTTCAGTAAAGCCCCACAATGACAAAGCATCAGAATACAGAAAATCAAAGACATAGTTGATACAACCAGTTTGTCCCATAACAAGCTCTGAGGGAGGTTTCTGGTTGTTTTGGATTCTTTTGGGAATGCATGATATTTTCTACCTCTTTGACTCCAGTTTGGGATCCTGGCTGTTAATTCTCAGACAACAGGAAATATCCCATCAAACATTACGTTACATAATCATCAGCGAAAAACACAAGATATTTCATGTTATCTAACTTTCACATTGGAACTGAAGAAATTAGAAATGAAAGTAGCATATGCTGAAATGGACTTTTGACTAGGTCCCTATGGCTGAATTCTTGAGTTGCAAGAAGCAGTACCAGGCATCTGATGAAAACAAACACACAAAAATAACACATTGATTGAATACAGAGTAACTCAGGTGGAAGGAGAGGCACCACCAGGTTTCTGAAAGCACAGAGTGCCATCGTTGGCTTAGATCTGCTCTAGCATTTTCAATGTCCAAGAGCCAGTCCAATAGAGGAATCCTTGCCTGGAGTTTGGAAGGTGGGGGGATCTTGACTGCCATTCTTATCAAGACTGCATGAAGGGAAGGGCTGGCTCCCCAGAGGAGAACAAGGTACGCTAGAAGAAGAAGGCACGACTTCTGGGTAGGCAGAGGTGAGAAGCGTTCACGATAGGTAGTCAGGTGAGCCTCAAGAACACAGATCTGGCTTCAGAAAAGCCGCATCTGGAATCTCCGCCACGTATTACCTCGGTCATAATTTCTGTGGGCTCCTGTTTTCTCACGTGGGAGGGAGGGAAACAGTAACTACTTTGCTACACTGTTGAAACAGGGAACTAGAAGTGCAACAAAAATGACACCCCCTGGGTGATTCATGGGCTCCTAGCACCAGCTTCGTGACTCTCCTCCTGGATTTCTGTAATCCTATAGATGGGATGCGTCTCCGTCACGGCATCCTGAGGGCCTCCCGGTGAACACACACACTGACTTGATAGTCAAGCATGAAAACTTAAGAGACCCATATAAGAGAGGCCAGGATGTTCTAATCTAGTAAGTGGTTAGGCCCCCAGATCCCCAGAGTGAACTTGATACATGGTTGCCAATCTCCACATCACCAACTCTAAGTGACTGTAAAAGATCTTATTTACCCAGATCCCCTATTTATCTTGAAATGGACAGGAATTGAAGCAAGAGGACTTCATGCTTCTCTGCAAGCAGAATGCATGCCAGACAGATCTTATCTGACCTGTTACCGCCCCCGTGCACAGTGCTGAGCGGCTCCGGAATCTGTGTTGACAATATTCCAACGTGTTCAGCTGATGTGCCAAAACCTATTGAAAACCCTCGGCCTGGACTGTGCTAGCAGCACCCTTTAAAGTCCTTGAAATCCAGGCCCATCTTGGGAGGAAAGAGGCCCAGGAGGCGCCTCATTTTTCTTACAAGAGACACAGCAAGAGCCTCCCTGGATCCAGAGAAAGCTTTGGGCATTGTGAGGACGTCCCCCTTCGCTAGTGGACAGGACAAGTATGGGTAGCAAAGCTTTGGCTTTACCTCTGAGCTGTGGGATCTCCTGTCACGTGGGCTGTACCCATGTGAGCCTTTGCGTGAGAGTCTGAGGAGACTCTGGTGAGAAAGAAAATCGATCCTGAGGGAGTGCAAGGGTCAGGCACACTCTTTGTGGCCTCGATTCTCAGTTGTTGGAGGAATGGGGGTGATTCTGAGAACAGGATTTCTTGACCCACTCTCCCCGCATTTGGGGTGTGGGGGGCTAAGTGTAAGGTTTCTGATAGGGGTTGTGGTTATAAAATAAATCTTAGGTACCAAAAATCAAGTTGTAAGTCAGGACACAAACAACATCCCTTCGCTGTTGGTGTAAAACAGAATAACACAGCAGGGAGAGACATGGTTTTGATTATCCCTTGCCACCTGACAAAGATGATTCCAAAACTCAGTGGTTTCCCACAATGGCCATTTTATTAGATCTCAGGGTTTATGTGTGTCTAGAAGCTGGGCAGGGCTTGGCTGGGAGTGGGATGGGTCTACTGGACCACCTGAAGTGTTGATCTGGCCCAAGATGGCCCAAGATGGCTTCATTCACATCCTGGCATGTTGGCAGGTGTGTCTGGATGGTTTGGCTCAGCTGAGCCCCCTCTTTCGCTGGGGCTTCTCTGTGTAGTCTCTCCAGCAGGGTGGTCATGCTGTAACAAGGCAGCTCAGGGCCCCCAGAGACCATGGCAGAAGCTGCTAGTCCTGTCACAGGCCAGAATGGTATCACATTCACATTGTCCAAGTAGTAATCATCCATCCCACGTTCAAGGGGAGGGTCAGGAGGAGGGTCAAAGGATGTACAGTCCTGTTTCACTTCCCATAGAGACATTCTGCCCTAGGGTGGGCTCTGGGAAAAGCACCTGTCACGTTTTTGCACAATGTAGCCAGTGCCCTGAAGGAAGCTGGCCTATGTGTGATACAGCAGGTAGAGATGGGGTCCTCCGATGCAGACCCCCGACACCCACCCTGGGGAAGGGAAGAAGAGCCAGCAGGTGATAGCTGACAACTTGGGCACACCAAATGACAGACACTCCTTGGTGGCCCCCAGAAGTACATGGCAGGGTGGCATGGGGGGGTTCCCCTGCAGGGATCTTCACGTCCAAAGGCAGATAAGGGGCAGCAGAATCTGGGATATTACTATCAATGGTACACTCCACAGATGCTTCTTCCCCGACTTTACACACACGGCATGGGGGGATATAGTTTGTGGAAAAGTCCATTATATGTATCAAAAACTGATCCTAGCCTGGTGGGTTCTTCAATGTCTGCCACTCTTAGAGCAGCAAGGCAGCAGGCATGGCCCACCAACCCCAGTCCACCTCCAAAGTGTTGTCCCTTAAATGAAATGGTGAACACCACGAGCCTCTATTGAGGGGATCATCAGTATCTCCTGTGAGACCTTCTTGTTCAGTCCTCACAGCTCCATGAGCTGTCATGTCCTTGCCCTCAATTTAACAGGTGGGGAAACTGAGCCCTAGAGGTCATGCAGCTCAGGCAGCTCATTTGACTCCCAACAGCCATCTCTACCTAGAAGCCCATCCGGGGACCCGCACATGATCACCCTAAGAGGCATGCACCACCCATCTTCCCTCCTCCACCAGGATGCCTTCAGCTGAGTTCACAGAGCCTGGTTTTCTTCAGCATAGGGTTTTGTGCGGCTCTTGGGAGAACACAGTACAGGAGGACAAAGGCTTGGTGCCTTCCAGTAGGGATGGTCCTGCTTGGTTTCAGCAGGTCTCACCATGGTGAGGTTGCACTACAGGAAATGGGAAGAGGGTCCTCTGGTTTCAAGACTTTTCTGTTACCGACAACAGCCTCACCCAAGCTCTCCCATGGGGGATTCCCAGGAAACAACATTGACTTTTCTGGCTGTTGACCGAGACTAAGATTGTGGGCCCTGCTGCATGTGGGACTTGTGGGCAGTGGGAGCCGACATCCAGATTCTGTCTGGTGTCTTTGCCCCACGGAGGCTCCATCCTCCCTGTGTAGGGCATCCGGCCTCCATCTGGAGATCACACTCCCTTCGTCCATGGTGGGCGTCTGCTGGGAAGCAAAGGGAGTCATGGATAATGTCGATGAGAACAGTGCTTTTCTCCATTTTCTTTAAAAAACAAAAACAAATACCTGTTAGCCCTATGATGTGGCATCCATGGTCATTTTTGCAATGCTGGTTACGAAAGCCGGTCTCAAAATCCATTTAAAGAAGCAGTTAAAATTGCGCTAAAGAAGTAGTTAAAATTGTGCTACTGTGTGTTCCAGCTTTGGTATCTTGCAGAAATTGATTCTGAGGACTGCAACCCGATACAGGTTTCAGCTCAAACTTTCCCCTGGCCTCATGGAATCAATGGCTACGGGATGTTAACCGGGCAGCAGACAGCTGGGGTCAGGGAAAGGGCTCCTCAGACTTCCATGGTCTTTTCCTGGTCTTCTCACCTCCATATGCATCTCATAGCACCCAGAAAAATAAGACAAATAAGACTCTGCAAAAGTGTAGGGTCCTAAAATTAGAATGCGCTCCTCTCTCGTGTTCTCTGAGCAGACAGATGTGAGCCCCTCTGTCTCCCCAACCATTAGCTGATGATTCTTGCTGGTGCGCAGCCATGAGCATCTCATCACTCTGCTTCAAAGTCTCCCCCACTGCGTATGGCAGACGATCTGTATTTCTTAATGTGTGCTCAAGGCCCCCCACATGGCTGCTCCAGCTTACCTGTCCAGGCTCACCTTCTCCAAAAATACTTTCTACTGCTGTGCCTCAGTGGTATCTGTTCCTCTGTTTACAAGGTCCTTCCTCGCCACTTTTAGTTTTCAAAAGATTACCCATTTCTCAAAGCCGTGCACAAACTTCTGTCCTCTTAGGGCGCCTGGGTGGCTCAGTCAGTTGAACATCTGTCTTTGGCTCAGGTCATGATGCCAGGGTCCTGGGATAAAGCTCTGCACTGGGCTCCCTGCTCAGTGGGAAGCCTGCATCTCCCTCTCCCCCTGCCCTCCACCCCTGCTCATGCACATACACACTCTCTCTCAAATAATTTTTTAAAAAAATCTTTAAAAAGAACCACAAATTTCTGTCTTCATGGGGGAATCCTTCTTTGAACTTCACAGCTGGAATCAATCTTACCTTTTTCTGGTCTCCCAGCATTTTGTAAGTACATTTCTTGTAGCCCTCATACCATAGGTGCTTGGTAATGTTTGTGGAGTAATGAAATCAGCTTTTTGTGTATATTATCTTCATAACTACTGAAGTGCCGCCACTACGATCTTGCTTGTCTTTGGGACCTTTCCTTAAAGCCAGTAGGTGCTCAATAATTGTGTGGAATTAAATGATGGTCATTACCACACACATTTCTTTCTTTCGGAAACTGCCTTCTATTATCTGGAAAAAATATTTATAATCTTCTACTATTTTGATCAAGACTCATATTTTTGATATTCAAAAGTAGACACTCCTTGGTTCATACACTGTATTTGCTGAATAGATGGCCCATTCATGGCAGGCACAGATTGGGTTTATTTTTAATGTGAGCATGGCATTTGCCACCACTTGGTGGCAGTGTACCCCAATTACAAGACCCCGCCAAAGAGAATACTGGACCCTGATAAGTGCTAAAATTACTAACCAGAGACCAAGAAGTGACAGTTAACAGCCCATATCTAGATTCTATTTTAGTGACAGAGAGTCTAGTACCGTCAACCTTTTTGGATATGTTGCTACTCCCCTGAAGAGCATGTATTACTTTTCCCTTACTTATGAAGAGTAGAGTATGAGGATCTTATGAAGAAAAGCCAGAAAATCAATCACTAACAGCTACAACACTACTACCATACTTTCCTTTTTAAATGGCTTGTTTTCATTAGAAAAACTAAAAGTTTATTAAGATGGATTAATTAATTAACTAATTAATTAAAGTAGGCCCCCACACCCAACGTGGGGCTCAAACTCATGACCAGGAGATCAAGAGTCAGATGCTCTACTGACTGAGCCAGCCAGGCACCCCCTTATTAAGAATGTTTTAAATGTTTAAGATAAGGTGTTTGAAGATGACTAGACAGGTTTAACTCAACAATGAGATTTTTAAAAATCTGTGCATAAGGAAGAGTTCTTTGTAAAATTTCATACTCATCCAGAAAATAATTCAAACACAATTCTGAAAGAGACGTGGGGCCCTTCTACCTCTGAGAACATCTCAGCCCACAAGTCCAGGAAACCAGCTGGGAGTGTCACCTACAGGTGCAGTTTGGTAGGATTAGGGAGGGAAAAGGGTGACTTTGGACTCTGGTTACGTTCTCTAAAAGCATGCATTTGACCCTGTGTGTGCTCCTCTTTGTTGTCTGACTAAGGCCGTAGCCAGAAAAGATGAAGCAGTGTTTTGCATTTGAAGGGCGTGTTGGAGATACCAACAGAGAAGCAGCAAGACCAGGGACCTGAAGAATCAAGCAGCCGCGGAGGGGGACCTGGGAGGCTGGGCAGAGAGCATGTGCTCCATGTCCCCTCTCATGGGAGAAACTTGTTCCTGCAGGGGTGGGTGGGCAGAGCTGCTTAATGGCATCTTTATTTACAAGCCCAACTTCTTAGCCAGGGTTAATGGGAAGTCAGAAAGCAGTGAGGATGCTGAAAGGGGAGGTGATTTGTTTCTGTTTTATTTTATTTTGATTTAAAAATAATTAACATGTAGTTTATTATTAGTTTCAGAGGTAGAGGTCAGTGGTCCATCCGTGCATGTAAGAGCCAGTGCTCATTCCATCACGTGCCCTCCTTCACGCCCATCACCCAGTTACCCCATCTCCCCACCTCCCTCCCCTCCAGTAACCCCTGGTTTGTTTCCTAGAGTTAAGAGTCTCTCACGACTTTTCTCCCTCTCTGATTTCATCTTATGGAAGTGGAGGCGATTTAAGTTCTGCAAGGTTACCAAGGACCTCACTTTGCTTAATAGGAGAGAGTATGACTGTATGTTTGATGTATGGGGGACCCTGATGGCAGGAAATATTCTGGATGGCTTTTTGATAATTAAGATTTATTTATCTATAATTTTATATATTATGTGTATATTATACTTTGATATATTATTATATACTATATGTTATGTATTATTATAATTTTCATACATTTTCTAATTTTATTTTATTTAAAATTTTATTTTATTTAAAATTAAGGTCTATAAAATTAAGATTTATTTATAATTTTATGTATTATTACAATTTTAGTGTATTCCATAATTTTATTTATAACTTAATTATAATTAAGAGGAGGGAAAGATGGAATTTTATAAGGATAACTTTTCCTAAGATCAGGAAGTACAGTTAATAAGACGTGTTCAGAGTTCTGAGAAGGATTTAGTTGAAATCCTTCCAGCTAACAGATCTCGCATTGAAAAGTAGAATAACAAACAACACAAGCTCGTATGGAACTACTAATACTCTTACCAGACTTTTATGGGTATATTACATAGTCATTTCACCGAGTCCTTCCATTACCTATGTGTGGCAATGGTGACCATCTCTCTTATAAAGTTAACCCAAGGCTCAGGGAAGTTAAAGAACTTGGTGAAGATTAGACAGATAGTTGTAGAGCTGGGACTCAATTCATAGTTTCTGGTCCATCTTGATTTCCTCAGGGCAATCAGCCTTTGGGAACAAATGGGCCACAGAAGGAGGGTCGCAAAGGTTTGGCGGGCCAACCATATTGCATGAGTCCACCAGTATAGCTCACATAGATGACTACAGATCACGCTTTATTCTTCTTCAAATTTTTTTTTTAAAAATTCAAATTCAATTAGCCAACATATAGTATATCATTAGTTTCAGAAGTAGTGTTCAATAACTCATCGGTTGCATATAACACCCAGTGCTCATCACATCACGGGGCAAGCTCTATTCTGAGAATGGTGGCCCCTGGAATGGTGTGGCACTATGGGACAGTGTGGCTGCCTTCTGATGTAGTAAAGATAACCCAATCTGTTCCCATTTTTGGATGTTATTAAATTATATCACTAGAACCCTAGTAAACAACAATGCCCACCTCTCTGGAGTACTGAGGTGTTTCACTGACCAGCGTCTTGACTTTGTTGGCCTGCCTGGGACCTGGAAGTTTGCCTATTTGAGCTTCTCTTGGCCAGAGTCTATCGTGACATTCTTGGAATGTGCAGACTCCACCGAGAGCAAAGTTAATGGTTAACGCATAATCATTGTTTATTATATGCCAAGCCCTTTCCGTATATTGTCACATTCAATCATTACAATGAATTTTTATTTAAATCTTCATTTTATAAATGAGGGAATGAGAATCCCAAGAGACTAACAGGCTACTCAAGCCAGACCTTGAACTCTGGACATGGGACTCCATAGCCCATCTTTAATCAGTAATCTTTGCAGCATTGGTTAACAATACAACATTATATATGGAGATGGACATGATAGTGTGGGAAAGGACTTATTAGCTCTAGGGACACTGTCCATCTGGCTTAGAAAGTCTACCTTAGGAAAATTTTGAGCCATACTAAACCAGGTAAAAATCCATTCCTTACCCGCTATATGATCTTAGGCAAATTATTTAATTCTTCTGTGCCTGTTTTTTCATCTATAAAGTAGGGATGATAATAATAGCAACTACCACTTAGTAATATTATGGGGTATAAGTGAGATAATGCACGTAAAATGCTGTAAAATCCTGGCATATAGTAAGTGCTTAATAAATGCTTAATATTGTTTTAGCTACAGTAGCATCAGCATCGTCGTCGTTATTTGGTGAGCACTATTCCCATTTCGGCTACTGCATTCAAGAGGAAGCAAGAAAAAAGTGAGAATGAAAAACCAGCATAACTAAGACACAATAGCAGTGTCTTTTGAGATTTGACATGTAAACAAGGAGGCTCTTCAAGAAACAATAATAGTTAAGATCCTAAGATCCCCCAGAGCATTCCAAACACTGTATGGAGGGGAAGGTGACTTTTGAGTTCAGTTGCAGGACTTCCTGAACATTCTAGAAATAACCTCTTCACCACCACTGCACCTGGATGAGACAAGGTGGGATTCTCAGCCATTCCTCACCTCATGAGCATCAGCTCTTGGAAAGTCCACATGTATTCCCACTTTAGCAGTTACACTGTTGTGTAAGATCATTATCAGAGAGGGTAGTATCAGCAAGAGAAAGCTACCTTCAAGACTGGGAGCTCATCCATCCACCCATCCATCCATCCCTTTATTGATTTATTGAATTTTTTGAGCACATTTCTAGGCACCACCAATAGAAAGATAACCAAATAGCCCTGTCTTTAATGAAGTCACAGGCTAAGAGGGGAGATAAATGTTACTGAATATGAATTTAGTGCAATATCAGTAAATGTGCTGAGAAAGGTGATGGAACAAAGTGGGGAGAATGCCAGGTTTTCTACTGGGCTTTGAGAGATTGAATCCTCAAAAGTGTATGCCCTGAAGCCCTGGCCTATTTGGTTGTGCTGCAACTCTGGCTTTCACCCCACAAGGACCACTTATCTGTTCTCTCCAAAAGACAGACTGTTCTTCCTGTAGGCTGGGGCATGGTAACCAAGCTCTCTGCCAAGAGGTCTACTATTAATACTTTGCTTTTGGTTGTCTAAGCAGGGCCACTTTTAGCCTTTGTGAGATCTTGGAGTTCTTGAAAGGGTCACCCAGGATTATTTGAAAAAGTCTGGGCAACAGGGCTGGGCAGGAGGGAGATCAGGGGGCCAAGCAAGGGCTCAGTTGTGGATTTTAGAGGCAGCAGCCTTTTCCATCAGACTCCATTCATATTCTCTCTTGGGCTAAATGGAGGCATGACTCCTTCAACAGTTGTGAGAGTTCATGTGGGAACCCACCTTGGAGATTTAGAGAATCTAGTTCGGAGAGGAAACGTCTACTATGAGAAGTCTTCCACACTCTTTCTTTGGTGCATTTTTCCACTCTTTTCTCCTAACAACCTTCACACAGACCATCCATACTAGCTGTACAGACTTCATCAGCTCTTCACACAGACCGTCCACACTAGCTGTATAGACTTCCACCAACTCTTTACATGGCCCATCTATACCAGCTGTACAGATTTCCATCAGCTCTTCATGTGGATGGTCCACACTAGCTCTGTAGCCTTCCATGGGTCCCCAAGCAAGCTCATTCTCTATCGCTCTTTCCCTTCTCCCTGGAATATACTTCTTAACATTTTCACCTGGTGAACTTCCAACTGACTTTGGAGGTTCAGTTGAGATGCCAAAATATAAGCTCATTCAAGGATTCATGATATCTTTCTTGTGCATCCTGATCAGAATGGATAGTTTTTGGTTTTTTGTTTTTCTAAACCCAACTTAATATTTTTAAATGGTGGCAAAATACATATAATGTAAAATTTACCATTGTGACCATTTTTTAGTGCCCAGTTCAGTGGTGTCAAGCACATTCTCATTGCTGACTGTTGTACAACCATCACCACTATCCACCTCCAGAGCTCTTTTCATCCTGCAAGACTGAAACTTGCCCCATTACACAAGATCTCCTCACGCCCCTCTGCTTCTAGCCCTTGGAACCACCACTTTACTTTCTGTCTCTGTGGATGCGACTATTTTAGGTAGAGAAGTCCTCATATGAATAGAATCAAGCAGTGTTTTTCCTTTTGTGACTTTTGGTGACTGGCTGCTTTTCACTCAGCCTACTGTCCTCAAGGTTCATCCATGTTGGAGCAGGTGTACAAAGTTCCCTCCTTTTCAGGAGGAGTACTATTCTGCCCTACGTATATACCACACTTTTCTTATTCCTTGATCTGTTGGTGCACATCTGAGTTGCTTCCACTTTTTGGTTATTGCAGATAATGCTGCTATTGAGTGCAATTTTTACTGTCTTGATTGGTAGGTACGTTTTCTCCTGAAAGAAACATGAACTGGTCAGAAAAATGGGATTGAAGCTTATGGTATGAAGAGAGAGGGAAATTGACTCTCCAGGGTCAGGGACTGGCTTTCTCCTTGCAGAAACTTGCATACCCCGTCACGTGTTGAGTCCACATACCCCAGAATATTCTCATGCCTCAGCCTCAGTGGTTCTTGCTTCACAGACTTAGCTGCATCCCTTTGTTTGTGGAGGCTGTTGTAACGCTTGAGCGACTTAAGCATTTGTTACAGAATTATGGTACAAGAAATCAATTGGAGAGTCTTCCAGAATTTGTGGTGGTGGAATTTAACTTCTGTGATGAAATACACCAAGCAAGAATGCAATAGATTCTGGGAAATGAGCAGGTGCTAGAGCAGTGGTGAGACTCTCTCCCTTCAGTGAGCCCCATGGTCAGGTGATCTGTTTCCTTCAGTCTTATCATTTCTATTCATATGTTCACCTACCAGATCTCTTTTTGGGAGTCTTGTATACTGTAAAAGGCATTGTGAAGATTATTTAAAAATAAAATGACTTCATCTTTCAAAGCTTTATATTATGTAGAAAGAGCAGTCCTGCCTAAAGAGGAAAATGGTGGCCCAGCAGATGTGACTGAGTCCAAATTATTCAAATTCAGTGGCTTTGGTATACTTCAGAGGGAGGGGTCTTTACCTCGGATACAATCTGGGAAAGCTGCTTGGAGAAGGGAACATGTTTTATTTGGATTCTAGGACATGCCTTTCTCAGAATCTGTACTGGGATGTTTCCTTATTAAAGACACTTCTATGATTTCTTGGCCAAGAAAAGAAAAAAATAAATGGTAACATAGGACTCACCAAGGAACTGCTGGTACAACTGGGGTATGGCAGTTGACATTCGCTATCTTGACTTTGAAGTTTGAGACTTTTTTTTTTTTCAAAAAAAAATTTTTTTTTAAAAAGTAATCCCTACCCCCAGCATGGGGCTCCAACTCATGGCCCCAAGATCAAGGGTCACATGTTCTTCCAACTAAGCCAGCCAGGGACCCCTAAAATTTGAGACTTTCTGAGTCCTTTTAGGTTTAGGATTTGATTTTCCCAGAGTTTTTGGAGAGTAGGAACCAAGTAGCAAACTCACAGTTCAGTTGAGAAGAAACAGTTATGGAAAAAGGCTGGCAACAATTCTCTTTCTCTTCATCAAGTTTATATCAGAGTATTTCTTTTTACCAGATTCTCATCTTTGAATCTTAATCCAGTAATCTTGCAGGGATTTAAGAAAATAAGGGGCTGGTGCTCCGTCAAAGATGTGGCTGGAGAACTTGCAGGCAAAGCTAAGCTTGTGTAAAAAGAGGAGAAGGAGTGTGAAAAACACGTTAAACACACACCATATGTGTGGGGGGAGCACCAGCATGGTTGGGAAATGGTCCATTAAAAGATTTAACAGAAATGAAAAGTTCATTGACATTAATTTGCTCACAAATGCCCTGGGACATAACTTAGAATAAAAATAAGAGAATTGTTGGGTCTTACTCTCTTTCATATGATAAGGAAATGATTGGTCTAATCTGGAAGCAAAGATGACTGAGGCAATGTCTACTTGGGGGAAGAATCCTCAGGTTAATGACTAAGGAGTTTAGAAAAATACCGAGTCTGGGGTGGAATGAAGTGCAAGAGAGACCGTGTGTCTGTCTCCCAACACATTTCCCTTGTCTTATTCGCAGTGACGTCACAGCTCAATTCCTCACACAGTAGAGGCAGTTGGAGTTTGATTAGGGAATTTATTCCTTCCTTTATTTATTCATTCGATAAATATTTATTGAGTACATCTAGGCAGTAGGCAATTTTTGAGGCTCTGGGAATACATATATATGTGTAGATAGAGAGATAGACAGACAGACACACATATCAGAGAATATAGTTCTTTCTGTCTTCTATAAGGAAATAATTCTTGATGAAGGCAGTCAATAAACAAATGCAATACAATATACACATCAGATCGTTGTGTGGTCTAGATAAAGAAAGGAATCTGAGAAGATTACATTAATTTTCTTGAGATTGCTGTAATGAAGTACCACAGCCTGAGTGGCCTGAAAAACAGAAATCTATCCTCTCATCATTCTGGAGTTCAGAAGTCCAAGATCAAGGGGTTGGCAGAGCCACAGTCCCTATAGCGGTGCAAGGGAAGGATCTGTTCCAGGCGTTTCTCCTCTAACTTCTGTTCGTTCCATGGCTTGTGGCAACATAACTCCAATCTCCACATGGTGCTTTCACTGTGTCTCTGAATCCAAATTTCTCCTCTTTATAAGGACATCAAGTCATATTGCCTATTGGATTAGGGCCCACCCTGGTGACCTCATCTTAACTTGATCATCTGCAAAGACCCTTTTTCCAAATAAGGTCACATTCACTGGGGGTTAGGACTTAATGTATTTTTGGGAGACACAATTCAACCCATAACAAAGGTTGAATAGTTGGTGAGCAGATATTTCATATGGATGGTTAGTGAGACCTGAAAGGTGACATTTGACTATGGACCTGAAGAAACTGAAGCAGTGAACCATGCCAATAGCCACTTTCTGAGCAGAGACCGGATTGGGAGAATGATCTTCATGATTCAGAAACAACAGGAAGCCCATGTGATGGAAGCCAGCTGAGAGAGAGACAGAGAACAAAAGATGAGATCCAAGAAATTGTGGGGTTTTCCCTGTAAGTAAACTGGAGAGTCACTGGGGGATTAGAGTAGCAATGCATCATGCTGGGTGAAGAACTTGGAAAAATCCTTCCAACAGTGCTGTTGCAAATAGACAGAGGGGGTGAGGTCGGCGGAAGGGGGGCCATCACAGGGGAGAATTGATGACAGCCTGAACCAGAGCTGTCGTGACAGAAGCAGAGGGAGAGGTGGTCAGAGTCAAGACATGTCTTCAAGGAAGAGCCAATGGGGTTGTGGAGGTAATATGATCTAGGGTGTGAGAGCAAGAAGAGGCTGAACGATGATTCTTGGGCTTTTGGCTCATACAGCTGGAAGGATGGATTTGCCATTTGTCGAAGTAGGGAGAAGAGGTATTGCTGAGGTAGAAATAAGAATTTGATTTAAGACGTGCTGAGTTTGAGATAATCTGGGGCATCCAAGCAAAGGTGGTGGGTAGGTGTTCAGAGACATGAATCTAGAGTTCAGGAAGTTGTCAAACATGATGATATATAAAGCCATGGTGTGAGATTAAATCAGCTAGGGAACAAATAAAGCTGGAGGAAAGGAGAGGTTCTAGGATGGACCCTTGGGTCCTCCAGCATTTAAAGCAGAGCAAGTAGAGGAGAAAAACGTGCATGGCCACCAGAGCAGGAGGAAAACCACATGGTGGTTTTCCATGAAGTGGAAAGTGGATTCCATGAAGTTAAGTGAAGAGTGTTTGGGGATAGGGTGGGGGGAATCTGTGGCCAGCACGATAGCCACTGGGAACTGGCCGTGGGATTTGGTAATGTGGGAGTCACTATGTGACTGTCATATGGGCATTTGGGGGAGTGAATGGAAAGAAAGCCAGATTATAGCGCATTCAACAGGGCCTGGGTGAGGGATTGTCCATACTTAGTGTCCCAATTCCTTCAAGAATTTACCTTTATGGGAAGTGGAGAAATTGTTATAGCTGATGAAGAATGTACGGTAAAGGGAAATTTTTTTTTAATGGAAGGTAATATATTTTATATTCTGATGGAGACAATGTCAGTAAAGAGGGAAAAATTAATGATGGGGAGAGATGGCAGAATTGTTGAAATGATAACTTTAAATAGGTGAGAAGTTGTGGAATCCAGTATCAAGGTTAGCTGTATTGGGGAGTGCAGGTGATCAGTCCATTATTAACAGGAAGGAGGTTTAAATGGGTACAGACATAAGTTGCTTGGCAAAGGGGGTGATAAGAGTATATAGAAGGATTTTTTTTTTTTGCGGTTGTTTCTTTCATTTTGTCAGACAAATTAACACCAAGGGCACTAGCAGAAATGGAGGGGGATGTTAAGGATTTGAAGAGAGGGTGATGATGTGAAAGGGTCCCCCAGATACACAGGAGCATGACTGGATTAGGGAAGGATGGTGAATGGCTGAGCAGCACCAAGCACCCACTTGAAATAGGTGGCTATGAATTGAAGGTGACGCTGGTCATCATGATAGGCTGTTCTCCTCCAACCATGTTCAGGTGCACAGGTAAAAGGGGGAAGAGAGCAATTAGCAAAGAGAAAAGAAGAAGAGCAGTTGAGGTCTTATGCAAGTACATGATCATAGTGGCGGACTGTAGGATCTAAGCCAGGTAAAAGGGGAATAAGGATGAGAATAGAGTGAGGGATGGAGAGAGTTCACTGGATGAATGGATGGAGGTCCTGGTAGGGTCCCATGATTGTTGGAGTTGGGGGATAACTGGAAAGAATGAGCTGGGAAGTAGGTGGTAGGCATAAGGGAGTTATAAAGTCAATGGGAAGTGGGTGGGAGTCATGAGAGAGTCAATCCACTTAACATTGTGGAGCGTGGATGCAACTATGGGTAATAACCAGGTCTACAGCCATAAAGTGGGTAGATGAGAAAAGGCAGAGGATAATATAAGTGGGGGGAAGGAGAAGAAGGATATGAGAAGGATATGAGATGGTTTTGGAAGGACCACACACTTAGATGGTATAAGTCTGGATGATTACAGCATGGAGGGTCTGGCCAGTAGTAAAATCTGAAGACATGAGCTTTGCAGTTTGTTGGGGAGGAGCGAGGGACAATGGCTTGGAAACAGCCTGAGGGACATAAGCCCACCTTCAAGTCCAGAGGCATGAGCCAAGAAGGGAATGGGGATGTTCAGAAGGTTTGGAATGTTAGGAATTTGCTAGTGTTGGGTGAGTGTAGGGAGGTGGGCAAACATGAGAGATGGGGTTAGGCTTGGGAGGTCCAGAGAGAGGTGTGATGAGGGTTGAAGAAACCCTGGAAGAAACCTTGGTTGAAGGTTGAAGAAACCTTCCTGCAGTGACTGATTTCAGTGGGGAAACAGGCCAGCGTGTAGTCTAGGGCCGACTGTGGTAGTGAGTCCACTGGAGTAGCTTGGGGCCATGGTGGGTGGGCTTTTGTCAGGAGCATGTGCTTTGGGGTGGGAGGGTTGGATCTGGATCCCTGCTTCATTCCGCTTCTGATATTTTGCAGCCTGGAGGGCTTCATATTTCAGCTTGGACTCTGGGACCCTCCTTCATGTCTGCTGCTGGCTGTCTTAGGGCCACAGAAGGAGCTTGCCAGCAGATCCCCTAAGTTCTGCAGATATGACATGGAGCAGCCTCAAAGAGGAGAGCCTCCTTTTTGGAGGTTGGTTTAAAATGAGATGGTTTGTTGAAAAGTAATGATTGGCTAGATGGGGAGGTAAGCTCGTAGTCATTATGCATCAGGCCTGAGGTTTGGTTACTGCCATTCGTAAACGGGCTTTGAGATTTTATTCCATTCTCTAAGTAGATTCTAGTTATCCAAATAGATCCACAGTTTTTTTTCTCATGATTTGAAAATAAAAGATCACTTGTCCCTAATGATAAACAAAAAGAATGTTTTCTCAGCTGAGTAAAAGGTTAAACTGCTATTCATTGTGTTTTGTCTTCAGACTTTTGATAGAAGAAACTTTCTTACCATTTATAGTTATGTAAAAAAAGGTAAGAGTTTTGGGTTTAGTATAGTTTATGAAAGAAATTTCAACACATATGTGACTTGAACAGGAAAAGCAAAAGAACCAGAGTCTGTTCCATAGAAGGGTTGAAATATCTCTCTTCAAGGCTTTTACTGTTCTTCTTTTTTTAAATGACGTCAGAAGAGAGATTCACTAGTAATTCTAGACTAACAAAGGGTAGGTATTATGAGAAAATAATTTTTGAAATGGGACTTTTTAGTGTGGGAAGTGTTTAGGATGGTGTCTGGGAATTATATGGGGAGAATGGTGGTTAGTACAATTTTAATAGAGAGATAGAAATAGAAAGTGATTTATCAAGCCTCTTACAAACAAATTTTAGATTTATCATCATTATGTTTTCCTAATAGAAGAGCAGTGCATGGGGGCATCTGGGTGGCTCAGTGGGTTAAATCAGGTTATGATTCCAGGGTCCTGGGATCGAGCCTCGCATCGGGCTCTCGGCTCAGCGGGAGCCTGCTTCCCTTCCTCTCTCTGTCTGCCTGCTTCTCTGCCTACTTGTGATCTCTGTCTGTCAAATGAATAAATGAAATCTTAAAAAAAAAAAAGAAGAAGAGCAGTGCAATGTGAGGTTTGCCAAAAAATTGGTAGAACTGACTGACTTGGACAAGCCATCCCTTTTGTGTCATAAATGCATAGAAATTCTGGGTAAATTATTGTAAAAGATATTTTATAATTCTTAATCAAGTTAAAAGAAAGAGGAGAAAGTCACATGATGACAGGAATTGAGAGATAAATCTAGGCCAGAACAGCAAGCCCCACCCACATACAGACCCTGGGCTGAGGGCTGGGCTATTGCCCTGTGGGACAGGTGAGATGGGCAGGACCCACTGAAGCGGGGGGGGGGGGGGGGCTGGGACAGATCTTCCTCCACAGATCCTGGAGCCTCCAGGGGCTACTCCCTTGTAAAATACCTCTCCAGCTACTGTCTGGGGAAGCAGCAAGGGAATTGCACCTGGAGAAGGTCAAACTCCAGGCTTACAGCACCACGTAAATAGAAGTGATAAAAGATCATTTGAGAAGACTAAGCCAAGAGTTTAGCAGAAAAAACTCTTCTAATTTTTTATTAACATATAATGAATTTTAGCCCCAGGGGTACAGGTCTGTGAATCACCAGGTTTGCACACTTCACAGCACTCACCATAGCACATACCTTCCCCAAAGAAAAACTTCTAGAAGGCATGGAACATCCAGGGCTACAGCATAAGCAAACCCAATACTGCTTCATAAGGCTGGTTTCACAACCCATGGCCTAGTGTCCACAGGGGAGATGAAGAATGGTACGCTGTGAGCGAGAGTCTGTATGTGCTTAAAAAAATAAATCCTAGTCACTCTCTAGGTGGTATCCTATAATATTATTTAAATATTCCCTTCCACATTTATGTCAGTAACCTGGAACTTTCTCACCTCTTCACACTGGTTGGTCTTCAAGTCCAGATAACCTTCAAGACAGCTGCCCTAAGGCATCTGAGAAGAACTTTGAGGGACACGTGTGTGGCAGCTAGCCCCCAGAATGGCCCGGAGCAGTCCCTCCCATGGCCCTCCAGGGACTGAGTAGTGTGATGGATGGAGTATGGCAGGAGTGACATTATTTCACTTTTGAGACTAGGTTGTAAGAATGCTTTCTGGTTTTTTGTGGCTTCTGTTTGGGGTCCTCTTGCTGTCTCTCACCCTCTCTTGAGTCTCTTGCTCTGGAGGAAGCCAGCTCCCAGATCTTGACATTCAGGCAGCTCATGTAGTGAAGCACCAAGTCTCCATGAATAACGGCCAACATGAACTTCCCAGGCATGTGATGGAGCCACCGCAAGAGCATATTCTCCAGCCTCAGTTGTGCCTCCAGCCCTAGTCACAGCTTAACTGCACTCTTGAGCCTTCTGAGGCAGAACCAACCGTGTAAGCCAAGCTCTGATTCTCAACCCTCAGACACTGTGAGGGTAAGTGTTTGTTGTTCAAACTGCTGCATTTGGGGGCAGTTTGTTAGGCAGCAATGGATAATGAATACTATGCATCCAAAACTCACTCCCTTCCTTCCCCCAAACCTTATCCTCCTATAGTCTTTCCTGTGTCTGTAAATGGTAACTCCATCCTTTCAACAACCCAGGCCAAAACCTTTGGAATCATCTTTGAACAATGAGATAGGTAAAGAGTCATCCCTATGTTTCTCACATCCCACATCTAATTTTTTTTTTTAAGCAAATCCCTGTTGGCTCTTTATTTAAAATATGTACGTAATCTGAATCCTTCTTACCCCTCCATAGATGCTATCTGGTCCAAGCCACAACCATGTCTTGACTGGGTTATTGCAATAGCTCCTTTAGGTCTCCCTGATTCTGACCTTGTCCAGTTTTGGTGTCTCCACAACAAAGTAGCCAGAGTTCTCTTCTAACATTATAGATCAGATATGTCACTCCTCTGACCAAATCCCTTTGATGGCTTCCAGTATCATTTAAGATAAAGGCCAAGGTCCTTCCAGGGACTCTGACATCAGATTTGGTCTTCCTCTGACTTCACCCTCTACTGTCCCTCTGGCTCCCTTTCCTCCAGCCACACTGGTATCACTATTTTTACTTCAATAGGCAAGGAATAGTCCTGTATTAAATCCTGCTTTATTTTCTCCCTAGCTTTACCGTCATCTGACATACTATATATTTCACATGTCTTATATATTGCCTCTGTCCTTCTACTAGAGTATGAATCCTATGAGACAGGGAATTTTGATGGTTCTATTCACTGATGCATTCCAAGTCCCAAAAGCAATGCCTAGCACCTAGTAGGCACTCAAATTTATTTGAAAAATAGGAGACAAAATATTATAATATTTGGAAAACAGGAAAATTTGAAAGAGACTATAAAATAAAAAATGTTTAAAACTATTAAAACTGAAAGGAGTGAGAAGCATAAAAAACCAAGGTGTTCTTTAAATCAGTCAGATTTGAAAAAGAACTGATTTCCACATAAGAAATGTGGAATATAGCAACTAAAAAAAAAACCTCAAACATAAGGGATCAGTTAGATTTAGAAGACAAATCTGAGGAAATCACACAGACTGGGGCACAGATATATGATGAGATTAAAATATAAAAAAGAAGTTAAACTTGGAATGAGAAGGCCTGGCATGTGTTTAATAGGCATCCTGAAGGGAAAAAAATAGTGACAGTGGAGGAGAGGCAGTATTAAAAAAAACAAAACAAAACAAAAAACAAACAAACAAACAAACAAAAGACAATGGCGGAGACTTCTCCAGATTTGAAAAGCAAAACAAAATATAAATCTTCAGATTAAAATAATACATGGAGGCCCAAGAAGGATTAAAAAATAACTTAGACACATTGGGGTAAAACTAAAACACTGAAAAGGAAAAATTCTAAATACAGAGAATGAAAGAGCAATCTCAAAGGAGCAATTACGGGATTGACAGCAGACTTTTTGTAAGTAATAATATATGTCAGAATACAATGTAAGTATACCTGCAGTCTGCTAATGGAAAGAACCACCATCATAGAATTCTATACCCAGCTAAAAGTATCATTCAAGAGTGAGGGCCAAATGAGAACATTGTCCAAAGAACCCTTACTGACCATTGCCTGAAAAGACCACTAAAATATGTTCATCAGTAAGGAGAAATTGAACACAGAAGATTGGAGAGGCATTGGAGTTACAATGGAAAGAAAGAAATTGGTGAACATTTTCACAATTGTAAACATTCACTTATAAACAAGAGATTAATTTGGAGGAGAGGGTTAAAAACAAAGAGAAATCAAAATACTAAGCAAGATGGCAGATGGGAGGAGGGAGATCAGAACTGAATTGTTTCTTGACCTGAAGGGTAGAGATTTTGATTGGATTTTTAAAAAATGTCAAGTGTGCATTTTAAGTGTCTAAAAGAATGAAATATAAGATACAACTTTCAACCTAGTAAAAAGGGGAAAAGGAGATGAAAAACACTTGATCCATCAGGAGAGGAGAAAAAAGATTGAAAAGTAAGAGGAGAAAAGAAAACATGTACCAGGAAAACATTGAACAAAAGGAAATTTAGCTAGTGATATTCTTTTTTTTTTTTAAAGATTTTATTTATTTATTTGACAGACAGAGATTACAAGTAGACAGAGAGGCAGGCAGAGAGAGAGGAGGAAGCAGGCTCCCTGCTGAGCAGAGAGCCCGATGCGAGGCTCAATCCCAGGACCCTGAGATCATGACCTGAGCCAAAGGCAGAGGCTTTATCCCACTGAGCCACCCAGGCACCCCTAGTTAGTGATATTCTTAAACAATATTAGTTGTAGGGCAAAGTGTGTTGATGCAGATAAAGAAGATTATACTGAATGATAAGTGAAAAAATTCACAAGTAAGTTACAGCCATCCTAGTCTAATGATCTAGACTCAAAGACATAAGGAAAAAAATTGACAGAAGTACAAAGAAAAACTAACAAATTCACAATTATAGTAAGAGATGTTAAATATCTCTATCAGACACTAATGAAAAAGAAGACAAAATATTAGGAAGGCTATACCAGATATGAAAAACATGATGAACAAAGATGATTTAATGTTTAAGTCATGATTAACAAAGATGACTTAATGTCAAAATATGTATTCCTGGACACAACCTTCCCTATTTTTTCTTTTTTTTTAAAGCACACAGAACCTTTATGTTTACTGACTACATACACTACATAATTGATAACATACAGAGTATATCCCTTGACCACAGTGCACAGTTTTTAAAAAGTAAAAATAAAAATCCCTTGTTCTTTGGAAACTAAATAAATACATTTACAAGAAGTGGGCCAAGAAGAGATTGTACTGAAAATTCTGAAATAATTAAAATCACATAATAATCATTGCAGTATATGCCAAAACATGGGAGATTCAGATTTATATAACAGGAAAAGACATGAAAGATTGAAAAATGAATGAATCACTCAACTCATAAAGTTAACAAAAGAGAAATTCAAAAGAAACCATCCTGACAAAGATGGTGGAAGAGTTTCTGCGTCTTTCCATACATAATGTTTGGATTTTCAAAGCAGGAAAAATGCTTTGAAAGTGGCAATGGGTTAAAGGAAGACTCTTACTCTATTTTTGGGGTCTTGGTACATGCGGATTTAGAGAGAAAAACCAATTTGAGGGAGTTGGAGAAATACATCAGTATCATCTGGGGTGACACTAAGTTTTCAGCTGGGTAAGGAAGAGGCATGGGTTTCAGAGAAGAGATCGAGGACATAGGAGAGCTCTTGACTAAAATTTGGGAGTTCCAGCGATAATATGGAGAGGGTTGGTGGATTGGATCGGACTGGAGGGGATACCGAAATGTGAGGGATAGCCCCAGAGGTAATGGATCGCTTTAGCTTGGGCATGTGGAGGGGACCATGACCTGCAGGGAGGTGAACATGACATGATTATTCTTGGTGGGTGAGAACAGGTGAAAAATAGGTTTAGCTATGGTCTTAACACTTGAACCACACAGTAGTAAAGGGGTTGGTGGGGAGGGGGATATGCGAGTGGGAGGCTGCACCTGTCCTCTTTGGCTGGGTAAGTGTCCTTGTCTTCTCTCGTTCAGTATTTTCTATTGTTTCTGATCTACTGAGGTCTTGTATTTTAGTGCAATTTTGAACTATTTTATTTTCTTTTGCAGATTCCAAGGTTGGGGCAGGAGGAGAAGGTTGCAGTGTGATCTTAGCGTGCAATCTGCATCTAGAGACAGAGCTTCCATTTTGACTCCATTTCCCACGGACTATGGGGTTCAAGTTCTCCTCTCTGCTTAGCTACTTCAAACAAAACAAAACAAAACAAAACAAAACAAAAAAATTAAAAAAAAACAACAACAAGTCTTTCCAGGGCTCACAGTTACTGATGAAAGCTTTCTACCTGAACACACACAGGCTAGAATTTAAGAAAGAATCTCTAGATGAAGGGAGTTCAGTTACATTACATTTGTCGCTCTATTATGTTTCCTCTGTCTTTCCACCTCTATAACACCCTCTGGGCTTGTCCCCACAAGAACCAGTGGGGTAGGCTTATTTTCCCTCTGTACCTGGGTGTATTTACTGTGGCTTCATTAGGAGACTTCACACTTGTTATCCCATCTTTGATCCCAAGTTTATTCTTGTATAAACTCAGATGATTCAGACAGGATCTACCGGCACAGTTTTCAGGTGACAGTTTTCCCAAGTGCTCACCAGCTCCACATTTTACAAGTGTATTTGCTTCTTGCAGACTTTTGGCTGTACTGTAAGCCTTGGGCTGAGCAAGAATAGTTGACTGTAGTTATCAAAGCTTCATTTAAATAAATTGGGACCTCACTATGTCTCTTGGCTATAGAGCTAGGTATATGGACAATCTGATGCTCTCCAAAGTGGGGATAGTTATTGAAGTGTAAAAAAAGACCTCCTTATAAGGAAGTTTTACCTAGAAGGAAGAGTCCCCAGCGTTGGCTTTGCGAACAGCATTACAGCATAACTGCGGGGTACCAGAGCCAAATATGATTCTTCCTGTCCTCCACCAAAGGCCCAGCCTGGTTTTTATAGGCCAGACATAAATCTGAGAAAGTGTTTATAAAATAGACTGGGTCTATCTGGAAGGTTTAAAAAACAACTTTTATAGGTTAATTCTTAGAAAATCGATTCGAGGCTATTTGGAGACATTGCTTTTGCAGGGAATGGGATCTGTCTCCTCTTATCTTGCCCTGTCCACTTACGGTGCGTTGTTCATTCAACAAAATAGTACAGTTAATTTTAGGGAGGCCTGCTTTATTGTGGCAGCATGAAAGGACAGGGGGAATCCTTATGAAGTATTTATTAGTGGACCTCAAATCTCCATGCTTTTTTTGCCTACCTTGTTACGCCGTATCAAAACTGCATTTGCGCTTCGGTAGTCCAGTTCCCAGTTGTAGCAGGGACGGTTGGAACTGACCTTGGAACTTGTGCCGGGGGAGACTTTAAAACATACTCTACGAAACTTGCCAATTTTATAGATGATGAGGCTGGCACCCAGAAGGGACTGATTCTCTTCTTTTAGTGGACACCACTGTCTGCAAAACACAATGCGTGGCGCTTGGTGGGACACAAGCATTCAAGGGTCACTGTTCTTATGATCAGGAGCATTATTTATGATAAGGGAGGTAAAACAAGCTATAAGTAACTATGATGTGATGTGATAGGAGCTGTAAATGAGGGAAAAGACCAAAGGCATTGTGCTGCAGTTTGGGTGTTAGCACTTTGTTGGGGAGAGAGCAAACTGGTAGTGTTCATCAGGTACTTGGCATGTAAGGACAATCGGGGTGAATTGGTAGGATTTGTACCCAGTGTTGATGGGAGTCAAGGGTAAGCCTACTGGGATGGGAACTCCCCTGGGATGGAAAGGAAGCAGTAGGAAGTCTAGTTTATCCAGAGAGTAAACTATAGTAGGCAAAGAGTGATACATAAGGTAGGAGGCATGGGTTGGGGCAAGATGATGGAGACCCTTGGAAGTCAGAGTGAACAGTATGACTTCATAGAGTAGACCGTGGTCCAATGTGTCCACTGCTTCCAAGAGGTGAAGAGAATGACAGAGAGATATGGGGGCAGGGGCCCGAGAATGTAGAGACAGGCCCTGGAAAGTTCTTAATGAGTAGTTTGCTAGTAAGGAAAAAGTAAATCTGTATAGGTAGTTTGTGCATATATGAGGAAGAATAAGGTCTGCAGGGAACACTTGTAGGTAAGAAGGAAAAAAATTAGTCGGAAGGAAAGTCCAGATTTTCAGATGACTGGAACCCTGACGAAAGTGGGTGCTAAGCTTCTGAATGTGTTCTTTTTTGGTCCACGGTATTGGTATAGCAAGCGTTTCCTAAAATCTGAAAACCTAACAGTACTATTTTGTCTTATGTCATCACTAATGACCTTGGATTTGGAAATCTGGACCCATTCTGACCCTTAGGGGACAGAAAGTTGCCCCCAGGGTGAGTGGGGCTCTTCGGTTGATGACCAGACCAGGGTGGACTCATAGCTCTGAAATTCACACATCACTGAGGTCCCCGAGTTTGTAGCTCGTAACGTCAGGCAGTCACAAGGATCTGCAAACCCCAGATGAATAGCCATTTGGATTATCCCAACCCCTGCAGACCAGATCAAAGGAAATTAATTTGATGTGTTGCCCCCTTGACTCAAGCATTTGGCAAATGTCTTCTTCTTTTAGAGATGATGTTGAGTTTTGTAGAATTAAGACCCCCCCTTTTTTTTTCTCTCCAAGCATATTTCTCTCCATTTTCAAAAGATTGGGTACTTGTGGGAAATTTAATCCACATGTTTATGATTCATTTCGACTCCACTCCTTTCTAATTTATCTTTGGAGCATGAGCTGGTACTTGAGAAGCCTTTTAAAGTTCAGGACTTTCAGAACCAGATAGTTCTTTTGCTAGCTGTGTCTTGAAAACACATTCAGAAATTTTCATTAGGATCAAAATGCAGGTTTTTAGGGTCTGGAGGGGGTGTCTGAGTGCAGCGAACCCTCAAAGCCACAGCAGTGTGTTTTCTACAGCGACTCTGTAGGCAAAGGACGGGGAGTGTAGACAAGGAGCTGCTTCCCGGAGTGGTGAAGAAGGGGTATCTGTGTTTACAGGAGTGTCATCCGGCTTGCTTCAAATATTCCCCGGGACAGCATGCCTGGGAAGCATCATGGCATCTGTGTCCTCCCTGGTAGGCCCTGCTTCTTTTTATAGAGTCTTATGCATAGATCTTTGAGCTGCTGGAACATTCCAGATCTCTGCAATCCCCTCGTTTTATAGATGAAATTGAAGCTCGGCTAGGTTCCATGTTTTTGCCCAAGATCTCACACACTTGAGGTTGAGATCCTCTGCAAACTTCCATGAGGCCCATTTTGTCTGAAAGATAAGAATATTTGATGAAAATCAAGGGCACACGGTGGGGACTTGGGATTGGGTCTGGGCAGGGGGTCGGTGCTGTTTTGGGAGCGTGAGAAAGAGGTTGAACACTTACTTCTTCATGGCGTACCTTCTTTGAGTGTCTGTCTCTTTTAGGTGGTCTGTTTGGGGTTGCGTCTCCTCTTTGGAAAAAGGGAGTGAGAAAGAACTCTGAAGGGAATGGGCTTTCAAAGCCTGTTGCCAGGAGAGTGTCACATAGAATATTCTGATGCGAAGCCTGAATTCTACAGCATTATTTAGCAAAGATTCTTAGAGCAAGCTGATTACTCTGTAAACAGATGCCTTCGGTGCACTGATGCCTGTCCCAGAACATGAATGCCTATTGGATGAGTCAGTGGGTGACCATTCTAAGTATGTTGGATCCACTCAGTCACAGGAGGGGAAATCTGTTGACCTTGGATACAAACTTTGGCCCAGAACAACGACACTTGGTTATTTAGTTGTAAAAAAATGTGGGAAATAGATGCCTATCAGCAAAGGTCTTGGTCTTTGCTCTCCAAGGAAACTCATGGTGAAATTTATGAAGGTTTTTTATCAGAGTGAGGTCAACAGAACATATTCACACACATGCCATTTAAAATAGCATTTATTTGTTTAGTAAATGATTATAAAAGTACTATATGTTCATGGTGGAAAATGAGAAAAATGCCAAAAGTATAAAGAAGAAAAAATAAATTACTTGTAATTCCATTACCAATTGGAGATAACTAATGTTAACATTAATGTTTGAGAGTTTCCCATTTTTTTAGTCGGTGCATAGAGTCTTTTATTTATTTATTTATTTTGTACAAAAAGTACTCTTTTCCTGTTGGAAACTGGTTTGCTTTTAAATTGTAAGGTCAAGAGGAGATAAATGTTCTTAAGCTTCTTAGACCAATAGCCATGATTTTATTGGGTCTCAGGTCCCATATGAGATCCAAGCATCTGTAGGATCCCAGCTGAAGTTCACAGATCTTTTCTCTGTATTGTTTCCTTTACCTTCTGTCTACTTTTCTTCCCATGACTGATACCAACATCCATTTTTCTCTACCCATTAGCATCTTCTCCCACATGGCTTCTCATTTCTCGTAGTTATGGCTGCTTGTGGCTCTCACACAGCCCCCTTCTACCTTCAGGGCCTTTCGTTCTGCATACCATTTGTGTGACATTTCCCAGTTCCAACTATTCAGAGAGAGAATCTGATTTATTCAGCTAATCACGCTTATCTGTACTTGAGTATGGCTTGGCACACAGGCTCTACCATAAATTTCTGGCCAGTAGAGTCAGTTACTTCTCTGATCTATCCAGGGATGGGCAGATGAGAAGGGGATTCAGGTAACATTTGGAAAATAATATTGAAGGGCAGTTTAAATCATGCCTAACCCTGCTATTCTGTCACATACTGCTTATGTTTTTATGATCTTTCCTTTTAGTCATTTTTCTAGGATAGGTGCACATATACGTGTGTGTTTGCATGTGCAAGTATGTATGTTTTTTAAATGTGATCACATCTCACTTTCTTAGATATAGTCTGAACATTTTCTTATGCATTTAGCTATTTCAAAAACCTGATTTGTAGAGGTGTAAAATGGTTCATTCTATGGGCATACCAACACTAGATTTCACAATCCTGATATTACCGGGCACTCTATGGTGTCTGTAGTGGGAAGACGGACTGCTCTTGTATCCCATAAAGACACAGTTTCTTGTCATTGGAGGTCATGGACAGTCGCTAGGAGGGCAAAAAATGGCTCATATCTATAATAGGCTCTTCAGGTAGATAATTTAGTGTCATGAAAATAAGGATACTTGCATTCTGTCTGTTTATCTTATTCTTTTTTATTTTCCAAATTTATTTTTTTAGACTGGATTTCTTTTGATGTATGGCATTAGGAAATACTTCAACCTTTACATTTTTTCCCCTAAAAATTTAATCTATTGTCCCAGAGCCATTTTATTTGTTTGCTATCCTTTCTTTCTCAATTGATTTGGAATATCATGTAGTTGATTTCCTTGATTTTCAGATACAATTGACTATAAGGTTCCCTTCTCATTTAAAACCAGAGCAATTTAAAACTCTTGAGTCGCTTCCTGATATCAGAAAAATTATAATTAAGAAATAGAGTACCAAATTATCCCATCTACCTAGCTGTTTCTGGGTTTTCTATTCCCTAGCACTGACCTATTTTGGAGTATATTATTATTTAAACAGTTATGAGTTAAAATTTGTTTGGCATCTACCTTATTTATAATCTTTAATATTTTACTTAAGTACAGTTATAATTATATTATATATTTTTTGCCCAGTCTTGTGCATTTGTGATTCTGTGTGATCTTCCAAGTGAATTCCCTCTAATACTGTTCAAAGAATCACATTAAATTGGCAGTTAGCATTGCCATAAATTTGGAAGACCTTGTCTGTTGACATGATTAAATACTTTAATAGTTGAGAACTTTGATTTTTTACCCTACTTATTATTAATTCTAATAGATTTTCAGCTGGTTCTCTTTAGTTTTCCACATGTGCACAAATTTGATATTGAATATATTATTAATGTTGTGTCTGATCTTAATGGAAATCCTTCTGGTGTTTTACCCATTCTGTAGGATACTGTCTATTGGTCCAAGATAGGTCATATTGTCATTTTTAAGTAAATATCCTAGTTTTTCCAAGAGTTTGAATCAGCACAAAATGTTGAAAAATAGTTTGATGCCCTCTTCCATCTATCAAGAACATACTGTTTTTTTTCTTTTTAAGTTACTAGATTTTAAACATTTAACTATAATTTCATTTTAAACTCTACTTTGCCTTTATGTATCATATCAGTCAGCTTTTACCATTCTGCATCCATGTTCTTAAGGGAGATTTAATCTATAGGTTTTTTGGTTTTTCCTTTTTTTTTTTGTCCCTTTTGATCTCTGGTATAGAGGTTTGGATTATTCAGATGCCTTATTTTATGACACATTTTTGTCATTGGTCTGTGACAGATGTCACAATGTATTTATTTGTCTGCCTGTTCATTCCCATCTATCCCCGCCCCCTACTCCCCTTCCCTTCTCTCCCCTTCCCTCCGTAAACAAGCATTATGACATTTTAAAAATATTTTATTTATTTAATTGAGAGAGAGAGAGAGAGCACGAGTTGGGGGAGGAGCAGAGGGAGAGGGTGAAGCAGACTCCTTGCTGAGCAGGGAACGCAATGTGAGGCTCGATCCCACGACCCTGGGCTCATGACCTGAGCCAAAGGCAGATGCTTAACTGACTGAGCCACCCAGGCGTCCCAAGAATTGCAACATTTTAAAAAAGCATTTATTATACTGTGTCCTTTGAAAATGTGCACTGCCATTGTGCAGTGTATCTTATTAATTTATTTCATTATAGACCTCATGGTTTTTTTTCTTATTTATTTTTATTCTTTTATTCTTTTATTTTTCTTAGCACTGCACACAGTTTTTTTTTTTAATTTTTTAAACTCCGCTCCCGAACTTAGGACCCACCCATGTCACTGTGTTTATGACAGCTGCTCAGCACTTCCGTGTGTCATGCAGGAAATTTCTCTGACTACAGATTTTGTAACATGGTGATGCCCACTCCATTAAGTAAGTTTTGCAGCATACCATGTTCTGTTTTTTAATATTTTGGAACAGAGTCCTTGCTCCTTGAGCATTTACAGAGTTTGAAAGTTTACTTCATCTTATGCTTCCCTCTCTCTCTCTCTGCCTGCCTCTCTGCCTACTTGTGATCTCTGTCTGTCAAATAAATAAAATAAAAATCTCTAAAAAAAAAACTTAAAAAAAATAAAGTTTCTTCATCTGTAATGCTGTTTGCACTTGATGTCACTTGGGGACAAGTTATTGAACACACACAAGCCCTCTTCCATCCTTACTGGTTTGTTTAAGTTTGTGGCCTCTTATCGGGAAGTTTTTAATAGAAATTTAATAGAATTTCATAGAATTTTTTTTAGAAATTTCATGGAAATTTCTTTGAGAAAATATAGTTTTTCAAATTTAATAGCATGTAGTTATTAATAATATTTCTTATACATGTCGGGCTCCCTGCTCATTGGAGAGCCTGCTTCTCCCTTCCCCTCTGCCTGCCACTTCCTCTGCTTGTGCGCTCTCTCTCTCTCTCTCTCTCGGTCAAATAAATAAATAAATAAGTAAAATCTTTAAAAAAAAATCCCAAACAGACATGGCCCTTTCTCTTGTTTCCCTTAGGGGAAGTGGAAAATGTCAATACCAAGTACTGTTAAGCCACTGTTTACATAGGTCTCAGTAATAGCCTATAGTTTTCTTCATATAGAATCTATATACTTCCTGTTAGGCTTTTGCAAAATATTTCACATGTTTTGTTATTGTGAATATAAGCCTTTTCTTTATGTTATGTAGCACACGTGGGTGGTATATGGAAAATCTACAGATTTTTAAAAAGATTTTGTTTATTGGAGAGGGAGAGAGAGAGAGAGAAAGAGAACAAGTGGGGGAGGGGCAGAGGGAGAAGAGATTTCCCACTGAGCAAGGAGCCTGATGTAGGACTTGATCCCAGGACCTTGGGATTGTGACCTAGGCCGAAGACAGATGCTCAACCAACTGAGGCACTCAGGCACCAGATAGTTGTATTTCTAATAATAATTTTTTCTTCTTTGTAATGACTATAATGGATTTCCATCTTATGTCTCATTTTATTGGCCAGCTTTCTGTAAAAATGTTAAATAATATTGGTGAGAGCAATCGTTCTTGGTTTCTTCTGATTCTAATAGGAAAATCTCCTGTGTTTGACTCTGAAGACCTGACTTACTGAAGACAAATTATCTTTGCCATGTCGAGAACATCATTTCCTGTCTCTACTTTTGAGTTTTTTTCCTCAATATGTGCTGCATTTTAATAATGCCTGTTTATTGCTGCTGAAATGATTGCACATCTGTCTTTGATGTATTTTGTTAATTGCTTTCCTAATATTAAAATACTCTAGCATTCTGGGGCATCTGAGTGGCTCTCTCTTGACCTCAGCTCAGGTCTTGACCTCAGGGTTGTGAGTTCAAGCCTCCGGTTGGGCTCCATGCCCTTAAAAAAAAAAAAATACTTCAGCATTCCTTAAAAACCCTAGTTGATTTGAATGGATGATCTTTTAATATACAATTTCATTCAACTGGCTGCTACTTTATTTAGTGTCTTGAAATTTGTGTTTATGATGATGGTTTTGGTTTATAGTCCTTTTCTGTGAGTGCTATCTTTGTGAGTTTCTGGTATCAAGATGATCCTTACTTGCAGTGAACATTTACATTTTTTAAAATTCAGGAATAGTTTATATTGCCTCAGGATTATCTGTTCCTTGAAAGTTTCAGCTGACTTGGTAATAAAACTGTCTGGGTGAACATCGCTTCAGGTGGTGATGCTCTGGTTATTTCCTCAAGTTCTTTGATGGGTTTATTTTCCAGATCAGGTTTTGCGCTTCTAGAATCCATTCCGCGGTGGTTCCTCCAGACCCGGATTTGGTTCGGATCTGAGTCCATCCCTTGAAGGAGGATTCCATCCCCTGATCAGAGTATGTCTTTAGCTAAATTCTGCCTCTAGAATCTTAGGATTTGCCTTGAGTCCCCGAGGGCTGGGCGTTCACTTGTTTGTGTATCTACTTTTGCTATATATCATTAATACGTATTTTCAGGTGTGCTAGGATTTGAGTTGAGACTTTTGCTTTCACTGGAGCATACACCAGCATGGGAAGGCAGACCCAGAGCCTCACGGGCTCCCCGCTTTTGGAACTTGTGGGTAGTCACCAAAAAGAACCTGAAAATTGTGAGCAGCCAGATGGGCTTAGGGTCATATGCCGAATTCCTCTTGCTATGTGTGAATGGCATTGGGAGAGGGGTACTCTGGTTGCCTTGAAAAGGGGGTTCCTCATGCAATGAAGAAAGAGCTCCCATTGTCACGAGCCTTGAGTACCCAAGCGTCTTCATGTCTTGGGGTTGCCGTGCAAAGTACCACACACCAGGTGGCCAGAACAATAGATACCTCTTGCCTCCCGGTTCTGGAAACTAGACATCTGTAGTCAAGGTATTGCCCAGAGACTAGACATCTGGAGACTAGACATCTGTTCCAGGCTGTTCTCTCAGCTTTTGGTTCTTTTTCTGGCAATCGCTAGCTCAGAGCTGGATCACTTCCTAACTTAATCTCCACATGACATTTTTCCCTGTGGCTCTTCCCTTCATCTTCCTTTTGCGCATGTCTGTCTGTGTCCAAATTTCTCCTTTTATGAGGACACCAGTCATGCTGGAGTAAGGCCCAGCCCAATGACTTTGTATGAACTTGATGACCTCTGTAGGGCCCTGTTTCCAAGTAAGGTCTCATGTTGAGGTGCCAGGGCTTGGGTCTTCAACATATTCTTTTTTGGGGTTGCCAGACATAATTCAACTCATCATGCCAAGTAAGACTGCCAGGAGAGGAAAGGTCAGTAGGGCGTCCTCACTGTCATTTACAAACAAGAATGGGTACCCCACCAGCTGTCTTTCTGAATCCATTCCACCAGCCTTCTTAGATGGCAGATAAATTTTTCAGGTTCTCTTGACGGACTGTTCCAATCTTCCCCAAAATTTTAAGTTCCAGGTGTGGGGGGTGTTGGGGGCTTTGGTCATTTTGTGTGTGTGTGTCTTTCTCAGTATTTCTCTGGGACGAGGATAGGGATTGTATCAGACTCTGCCAGTTTAGAAGCCAAAAGTTGTAAACCAGAAGTTGTTCTGTCTTGAGGTTCCATCTTTCTGTCCTTAATTCTTTCCTATCTGTAGGACGGAGGAGGATCCTCCAAGACCACATCTCTGGGAGCTCCAGCCCTGCCCCTGGTGCTGGGGGAGCAGAGAACAGGTCTCGCAGGGTACCCTGCATGCAGGCTGCTGAGGGAGAGACCTCCGTGGGGTTAGAGCTTCTCCGCACACTTCTGGTGTCATACTGATGGTCTCTGTGTCCCCTCTACAGGGATGCCCAGCTGTCTTGATTGCTCACAACTCTGATCTTCTGAAGGCTCACAGCTAATAAAATAGCTGTTTGGGGCCAAAGCCGTGCAGTAAAGAATCACCGTTGACTCGCACGGTTTGCCTCCTCTCTCGCGAGCTAAATAATGTGACCTTTCAAATTTTGGAATTTTCAAGTGTAGCTTACATTTTTGGCTTTTGCTAACTTTATCAAGGTCTTCCTGGGATGCTTGTCCATTTCCAAAGCGCCCCGATATGATCTCATTTTATTCTCGCCATGAGCCGCTCTTCTGCTCATTTTTCACAGCGATAACTCACAGAAGTTACTGGAGGCACAGGGGCGACTTGCCCAAAGCCACAGAGATAGCTGGAGAGCCAGCACTGTGATGCTGAGCCCGGTTCCTTTCCATTAGGTCATTCTGCTCCCCTGCTACCTCACAGTCATGCCAAGGCTCGGCTCTCACTCAAGAGCTCAGAATACCACCACCTCCTCCCTGGAGCCCTCTCAGGTTAAACAGATTGGAATAACGGACGCTTTTCATTCTATTACTCTTCTGCGTCCATGCAGGACTGGCAAACCACTTGCTCCATGACCTGCTTTTTCTAGTCTAAGAATGGTTTTTACATTTAAAAAAAAATATTTTATTTAATTTATTGGACAGAGAGAGAGATCACAAGTAGGCAGAGAGGCAAGCAGAGAGGGAAGGGGGGAAGCAGCCTCCCCACTGAGCTGGGAGCTCGATGTGGAGCTCAAGCCTAGGACCCTGAGATCATGACCTGAGCTGAGGGCAGATGCTTAACTGACTGAGCCACCCAAGGGCCCCTATTTAATATTTTTTAAAAGATTTTTTATTTATTCATTTGAGAGAGAGAGAGAGAGCAGGAGCAGGGGGAAGGGCAGAGGGAGAAGGAGAAGCAGACTCCCCACCGAGCAGGGAGCCTGACGCAGAACTCTATCCCAGGACCCTGAGATCATGACCTGAGCCAACGGCAGACGCCCAGCCGACTGAGCCACCCATGCACCCAGGGTTTTTACCTTTTTAAAGGGCTGTCAAAAAAAGAGAGAAGAAGAGGAAGGAGATGGCACAGAGACCCATGTGTGGCCCACACAGTCTCAACTCTCTACTTCCTGACCCTTTACAGAAACGTTCACCAGCTCTTGGTCTAGATAACCACGTCTCCTTTCATCCACTTTAGAAATTCACTTACCCTCCGCTCTTATTGATGACACCCATTTTGGATGACTGTTTATATTTGCTTTTGAACATTCAAAACTCCTGCTTGCCGTTCCTCTTATCTTCCTCCCCACTTCTGTCAGGCACCGAGGAACAGATGCAGTGTGGAAGGAAGCAACTCTATTTATTTGCAAGGAGAGGGAGGGCTTTTGCATCAAATATGTTAAGTCATACTGTAGACCCAATGACTACTAGGTACAGTAGGTCTCTTGATGCTCAAGGGAGGAGAATTCTTTTTTTTTTAAAATATTTTATTTATTCTGAGAGAGAGAGAGAGAGTGAGAAAGAGCATGAGAGGGAGAAGTCCAGGGAGAAGCAGACTCCCCGTGGAACTGGGAGCCCAATGCGGGACTCAATCCCAGGACTATGGGATCATGACCTGAGGTGAAGGCAGTCGTTTAACCAACTGAGCCATCCAGGTACCCAGGAGAAGAATTCTTGAAGACTGCTCATTGAGCCTATGAGGACAGGGAATGTATTCCTCTTTATGGCTGTCCCTAGCCTGAATTAACTGAGGAAGCTTATGGGTCAGAAATGGGACTTTTGCTGAGACTTGAAGAAGGGGTAAAAATTGAATAAAGCGATAGGAACGGAGTTTGTACTTTGGGAAAATAGACTGATATTGTAAGAAATAGCTCAGTGTGTGTCTTCTTCACAGTTACGTATTATCAGTGAACTGAATTAACTGTTGATAATCTTGATTTTTAACACTTTAAATAATTTTTTAGGGAGGTTTCAGGTTCACAGCAAAATGGAACAGAAAGGACAGATTTCTCATATACACACGCAATCACCTCCCGGTTACCAACATGCCCCATCAGACTGGTACCTACCTTCCTTCCTTCCTTCCTTCCTTCCTTTCTTTCTCTCTCTCTCTTTCTTTCTTAAGATATTATTTATTTATTTGTCAGAGAGAGAGAGAGAGAGTACACAAGCCGGGGGAGCGCCAGGCAGAGGGAGAAGCAGGCTCCCCACTGAGCAAGGAGCCCAATGCGGGACTCAATCCCAGGACCCTGGGCTCATGACCTGAGCCGAAGACACTTAACTGACTGATCCCCCCAGGCACCCTAAGACTGGTACCTTTCTTTACAACTAATGAACCTACATTGATATATCACTATCCAGAGACCCTAGTTTGTATCAGGGTTCACTCTTGGTGTTGTACATTTTAGTGTTTTTAGACAAATGTTTCTACCATTACGGTATCATACAAAGAGTGTTTAACTGTTGAGTTGGCAAGAAACAGTAAGCCCCTCAATACAGGGACTTTGGCGTGTCCCCTGTCTCTCCCCACTGCTCGGCATGGTGCCAGTAATATGACCCAGGGTTGATCACTATCTGTTGAAAGGAATGATGGTCTGTAAGACTAGGAAAGCAGATTAGGGTAGGAGAGTGGGCCGTCTTCAGTGTCAAGCCAAGTACTTGGACCTTTATCCTGTCAATCACTCAGGGATCCACGAACTGTGACCTGCGGGCCAAATCCACGTGTTGTCTATGGCTGCTTTCAGCTCCAAGTGCAGAAGAGCAGCAACGGAGATGGTGAAACCCGTCCCCCTACATCGATATTTTGCGAGCATGTGCAGATGGCGGTGGAGAAAAGGATGAGCTTTCTAGGGTAGGGGGATGAGCTTTTCTATGGGTCTTCATGAAGGCAGTGCCAGGTTTCTAGGGGTTGGCAGGGATGGCATGATGAATCTATCAAGGCTCCAAGTCTGGGTGCCTCCCTAGCCCAGGAAGGGGTTCCCTGGGCACCCCGTCTTCTTGACCAAGAACTTTCCTGGTCACCTCCAGAGCGTGATTCCATTTTCATATAACATCGCGAGCTTTGCTCACGTCTAAATATCTCCCTCACATTCTGCGCATTGGTTGCATTTTACAATTTTCTGAGCGCTATCTACCAAATAATTTCCTTGGGGATTCCCCAGCCTTCTTTATTGCTCATAACTCTCTTATCTCTGAAGGTTAGCAGTTTATAAAATGGAGACTTTGGCCAACGTTGCATAACAAAGAATTACATTTGCCTCCTGGCTTGTCTCCCTCTTCTCTGGCTGGTAGGGGAATATGGCATTTGGAATTTTGAAACTTTGTGTTTCAGTGCATTTTGGCTTTTTCTAATTTTATCAGTGCGTGATCACATGGGCAACTTCTCAGGGACTTTTCTGGTTATTTATGAACGAATTTTTTAAACTCTGGGAATTTTGAGGGAGCCAATGGCTAATAGGGTATTTGAGCTAGGTAGGAACCAGGATATGGACACCACTAGGGAGGGAGGTCATCTCCTTTGGTCTTCCAGGCTACCCACCCTTCTGACCCCAGCCCAGCTGGGAGAGAAGCCACCTCAACTCATGTACAAAGGGCTTTAGGATTCCCTCTGTCAATATAATGAGGAACAGTAATCCCACTGAGTTTTAGGGAATAAAAGGACACTTGACAGACAGAATTCGGCCCAGAACAAGTCAAAATTGCAGAAAAAAAAAAAAAAAACAACCCAGGGGGGCACGTGGGTGGCTCAGTGGGTTAAGCCTCTGCCTTTGGCTCAGGTTATGATCTCAGGGTCCTGGGATGGAGCCCCGCGTTGGGCTGTCTGCTCAGCAGGGAGTCTGCTTCTCCCTCTTTCTCTCTGCCTGCCTCTCTGCCTACTTGTGATCTCTGTCTGTCAAATAAATAAATAAATAACAAACAAACAAACAAAAAACCCCCACAACCTACCTGAGTCTCTGAAAGGGAACTAACCCTAAGGCAATAAGGATCTAAGTAAAGACTTAGCAGCAAAAGGAGAGTGCCAAGTTCTGGGAAAATCCATGCCCCGTGCCACAAACTCCCATCCTCAGCCATCCTGATACAGGCAAAGTGAAATCAATGACAAAGCATAAAGCTAGGTTATTTTACCTCTGATTAATGCTGTGCATACTTCAACCAGGCCATACTTTTATTTTCTTCTTAAATGTAATATAGTGTATCATTCTATTTTATGTTAAAGACAGAAAATGAAGGTGGGTTATTAGGATTTAGAATAACAAATATATATTTGGTCTTGGTCCCTATCCCTGTCCCAGAACTTCTTAAAACCCTTGGAATCGCTTATGTGATGAGTGATAAAGGTGTCTTTTGTGATGTTAATGAGGTCACTTTTGGACCAGACCCCAGGTCACCTAAAGAGGGGGGCTGGTTGCCAGGGGAACCAACCAAGTGATTAGAAGGTTGGAATTTTCATTCCCCTCCTCTTGACTCCCTGGGCAATGATTTAATCAATTGTGCCTATGTAATGAAGCCTCCTTAAAAACCGAGAAGGGTGGGGGACAGGAAAGGTCCAGGCTGGTGAACACATAGAGATTGGGGGAGGGTGGTACCCCCAAAGGGGGGTATGGACACTCTGTGCCTTTTCTCCATACCTGTCCTCTGTGATCTTTTTATCATAAACTGGTGATCCAGTGAGTAAATGGGTTTCTTGAGTTCTACAAGCCATTCCAGCAAACTAATCAAATCCGAGACGGAAGTTGTGGGAACCTCTGATTTAAACCAATCAGGCAATATTTAGGGAGGCAAACCCATAGCAAAGATTGAGTTCCCTGCCAGCCAAACAGATGGGGGACAAAAAGCACCATGATTAAGGTGAGTGAACAAAATGAGACCTCAGTTGTCAACAGCTGATGAGGTCAGGGATGTTTTGGTGATGATTTTGAGTGGTTACCAGGGAAACACGTGATCTACCGGAGTAAAGGTTTCTGTACTGCAGCCTTGGGAAGGACAGGGGAGGGTGAGTCGGGATAAAGGTCAGGCTCTGAGCTGGAGCTGATAGATGGGAGAGGGGATGGTGACACAGTGTAAGATAGTGAGCCCAGCCAGAGGGTGGTTCCAACGTGAGCTGATCTGACAATATGGCTGGAACTCATATATATAATTCTACAGAGTGAATAAATAAGCATTAAGTAAAGTATCTTCTTTCTTAAGCAACTAGCATTTTCTGCATCCCTGGGATATGATAGAGGGTTGATGTTTGAAAAAAGGGACATGTGGATAAAATAAAGTCCTACTGGTATGGCCCATCTCTCTCTCTCTCTCTCTCTCTCTTTTTAAAGATTTTATTTATTTATTTCAAAGAGAAAGAGCAGGAGCACAGGAGAGGTGTAGAAGGAGAAGCAGACTCCCTGCTGAGAAAGGATCCTGACGTGGGACTTGATCCCAGGACCCCGGGATCATGACCTGAGCCAATGGCAGGCGTTTAACCCACTGAGGCCCCCAGATGCCCGGACATAATCCATTATCAGTGTGACTTTCTTGTTGTGTCTGTAACGTAAAACAGAGTAATGTAATCGATTACATGAAGATACAAAGTGTAGCCAGCTCAAAGTGTGCACGACTCTGTTCAGATGGGCAACAAGAACAATCTGAATTTCTTTATACTTGGTAATGGATCTCATTTCTCCGGTCCCTTTTCTTCCTCAGTGGCTGGGAAAGAAACTCCTTTGCTTTTCCTTTTTCGCATCATCACCCCCACCGCCCACCCATGCCTCTTGCCTTCATTAGCCTCCCACAACAAGGTAATCTATATTGACAAATCATTGCATATATGTCAAATTTCCTCCATACACATATATTTCAAAACTGATTATATATCTACAAATAAACATGCCCATATATTGAGGGGGTTGTACTTTTAAAATTTGGTATACTATCGCACATTTTTCTGCATCTTGATGTTTTCCCCACTCAGTTATGCCTTATGGAGCCAAGGGCCGTTATGCCCCTCCAAGTCAAGGGGATGACTCTAATTCATGATTTGCATTGGTTGTGTAAATAGTGCACCTTGTAGATGTAGTAACACTAACACCTTGTAGATGTAGTAACAGCCATTTTTCTGTTGAGCTGCATTCATTGTGTTCCTAGTTTTCTCCCTCAAACATCGCTACAATAAACAGTCTGGTACATTATCACCTTACAAGGTAATGAATCATAGTATTTTTCTGGATGGGGTGGGGGATAGGGTAGGGGTTAGTCCAGATACGGACTCTGATGAAACTCTAAGAATATCTCTTAATTTGGTAGAATTAAACTGAGTCTAAAATAAGCCAGAATTTAGGGTTCCCCGTTCCTGTATCAACCCATTTTCACCAGCTGAGTGATACTCACCATTAGGGAACTGCTGGTTCCTTTGTTCCTTTATTTTACCAATCTATCCATCCATTCAATATTCATCCATATATCCCTCCACCATTCAAGAATTAGTTGAACATGCACAATGTACCTAACACCATTTTAGGAATAATAGATGACACAAAAGATATATATATATATATATATATATACATATATATATATATATATACACACACATATATACATACACATATATATAGCTGTTCAACAGTAGCAGACCTAGATTATAACAGAAACATGAGAGACCTGCTGGCCAAATCGAGCCCATGGCCATCATGTTGGTTCTTCCCAGTAAAACCAAACCAAACTAAACCAAAACAGAAAAACAAACCCCAAAACCCCAACATTTAAAATCCTGTCTATTTCCCCTAAAAAATATGAAATTTTTAGCTTCTCTCCATGGGGAGGTTGGTTCAAGCTGTGTCCACCTGTCAGTCCCCCCAAGCAAAACTTGGCTAAAGTGGGGTGGTGGTTCCTCCCTTCAGACAGGAAGCTCACTCCCATTCACCGTGGTTCCCACCATTCCTTAATGTCACCCTCCCAGGTGAGCCATCCATGGACAATTATCATTATACCAGCGTGCTCGATTTTTTTCTTCTTTTCATGGGGAAATACACTGCCTGAATCTGTGTTAAAACTGGGAATGCCAATGAACTGAATGTTTCGGGAAAACGGGAGAGATGCCGCAGAGTAAAGACAAAGTGAGGAGTCATCCTGGGCGTCTTCTGCACAAATAGAAGGATCCATACTTGGAGGCTGTGGCGGGGTGGCAGCCCGCCCCTCCCCCCACTTAGGTGACCCCGTGTCACTGCCAGTTAGACACAGCACCTCAAGTTGCACCAGAGGAGAACAAATTCGGAGGCAGCTATCTAAGGAAGGGAGGGGGGGGGAAAGGAAAGAAAAAAAGAAAAGCAAAAAAAGAGAGAAGAGTGGGTGCTGTTATTCTGAGAAACTTCTTTCCTCCTGCAAAGGCAGTGTCTTGGAAGGCTCACAGTCTCTGACTTCTATATGGTTTCTGGCACATCGTTTTAATCAAAAGAAGAAAAGGAAACAGTGCAAAGCCTTCAAACCCTAAACACGATGAGCTGGCCACGGGAGATGCTGTTAAGTCATTCCAATAATATGCCAGGCTCAGAATAACAACATCTGTTCCTGCAGGGCAGTTAGCAGAGGATTAAAAACAAGAAAGAAACCTTAGATTTGAACATGAATAGATTTGCTCACTGTCGACTTGGAGCTGCTAACGGACAGGACGGCGCAGTGGTTATCATCAGCATCATTGTGCCTAAATGCAGGCTGCACGGGGCTGGGCACAGTGGTGGGTGAGTTGGAGAGGAATGCCCTCCTGACCTCCATGGTTTGTAATGTGTGCACAGAAACACTCGCGCATTGAAGGGTGCCATGGACTTTCCTGGCAGGAAGTCACAGAAACCTGAAAGATTCCCTCTGCTTTATATAGATGTTCTGAACACCCTTGTGGGCTCACTGCATTTGAGCAACAGAGAGCTCTAAGGGTCCCCCCACTCCAGTCCATCGAGAGAGGGCTTCAATTAGGTGTTAGGCATGAATACCTAATTTCCCTCAAACCCTAGGGCACACCTTTTTGCTTCTAGAAATCTAGGCTTGCCGAAGTGGCAAATTAAGTATAAGATCTTTCAGTGGCCAGCTCCCCCACCCAACCTTCCCACCCCCTACAGCCTAGAATTGAACCCAGGGCATGTCAATTTCCGGACCAATCTATATTTTGGGCATCATTTCCTTTGCAAATCCTCTAGTATATTTCATTCACAGGTCTGTCCCCACCCCTCACCCGTGTAACCCCTGCTCTGACTTCAAGGATTACTCAAGGATCATCTCACCCAGGATGCTTGTCCCAGTCAGGTTCACATGTGTCCTTCTATGGGCTGGGTGTTTGCCTCTGTCCGTGCACTTAATACACTGCAGTGTAGACAGGAAATCTTTGCATGATATCACTGTGGTAGATGTCACTGAGTGTTTAACCAAACAACTGTAATCATTTGTTTGGCTTTGTTCATTTTGTTCTCCTTTCTCATATTTGTCTTATGGGTCATATAATGAAGAACTAGTCTTCATCTCCATCCTCGGTGGACAGGGGAGAAAAGTGTGTCCCCAGATCATCATGCTGTAGTGGGCATTCTATTTCCAGATGTGGCTGGGAGCAAAATGTGTTGAAAATAAACTTGTTCCCTTGGTTGGTCATGAAGCTTTGCCAGTTTCTTCCGACTTGGTGGTGCTTGCCTTCAATATCTCCAGTTTCCTGTTAAAAAGGGAGATCTTTTACTCGCCAAGGTCTGCATTTTTGAATCTGCATTTTTGAATTTCGAATGTTCTCAACCTCTCCTACCTGACATACTGGAGATTTCCGCCCATTTTTCTACTCATGATGAAAAAATGTTTCTTCTGCAGATGATGTGGTCAAGGGTCTTAATCCAGACTCATCAATTTCACCTTCAGAACACCTTTTTTGTTTGAGTAGTGTTAAGCAAGCCTGATTTGAATCGTGGATCTAGTAGTAGTTAATAAAGTGACCTTGGGTGAGGGTACTTAATCTCTTTGCCTCAGTTCCTCTTTGTAAAATGGAGATAATCCCACACAATTCACAATTCAGGATTGTTGCAATTAATAAATGTTATCTTTTTAAAAATATTTTATTTATTTATTTATTTATAGAGAAAGAGAGAGAAAGAGCAGGAGGAGGGGCAGCGGAGGAGGGAGAGGACCAAGCAGACTCTATGCTGAGCATGGAACCCGACGCAGGGCTCAATCCCATGACCCTGAGATCATGACCTGAGCCAAAATCAAGAGTGGGATGTTTAACCAACTGAGACACCCAGGTACCCCTAAACATTAGCTTTTAAATGACTGTCTTATCCTCACATCCCGCCATTCAGTCTAACGGTGGCTTTCTTGCTAGTACAACCTAAAATACTTCATGTGTGGGGTGCCTAGGTGGCTCAGTTAAGGGTCTGCCTGCAGCTCGGGTTGTGATCCCAGAGTCCTGGGATCAAGCCCTACCTTGGGCTTCCTGCTCAGCGAGAAGTCTGCTTCTCCCTCTTCCACTCTCCCTGCTTGTATTTCCTCTCTTGCTGTCTCTCTCTCTCTCTGTCAAATAAATAAATAAGATCTTGAAAATAAAATAAAATAAAATAAAATAAAATAAAATAAAATATTTCAAGTGTAAGAGCACGTTATTGTTATTCACCCCCCTCGGGGTAGTTAATTAGCCAGTGAAATATCCTAATCAGATTCAAAGCTAGTTTTGTCCACATGGCATGAAGCATACTTGGACGTAGTTTTTGATCAATGGAATTAGTAACATTTTAGTGAAGTAGTATAACAGTCTGCCAACCTTGCAGAGTAAGGTAGAGGGAACCAGCCAACCTTAAAGTCTGTGTCCACTCTGCAGCAGTGAAAGTGGGAACTCACCAGCCCCACCTCTCCACTTCAAAGCCCCTCCCTCCTCTCCTCTGCCCACAGCACCTGCCTGGCACATGGTTCTGGAATTCTAAGACTTGATTAGAACTGGTAACAGGGTTATGGGGGAATGGGAAGATCATCTCATCTCTGCCCACCACCAGACTTTGTAACAAGGATCCGACTTCACTTGGATGCCCGCCCAGGTTGGTTTTCTTGACCAGTCTCCTCTATACCTTGCCCACACTTTGCTAATTCTTTCCTTTCTCAACATTCTTTCTTAACTTTCTTAACACCTTCCTTAACTCTTCGGTCAAAACTTAGCTTATATAGGAAGTTTTCTTTATATGCCCTATGAACAGTAAAGTCTTATATTGATGGTCATTACCTTTTATGAATTTAATAATTTACAAAAGCATCACTAAAGATATTACAGATAAGTCACAGACTTCAAAATAAATAATACTATTTATGATGTATATTTGTGGTTTTTTTTTTCAAGATTTTTTTTATTTATTCCACAGACAGAGATCACAAGTGAGACAGAGATCACAAGCAGGCAGAGAGGCAGGCAGAGAGAGAGGGGGAAGCAGACTCCTTGCCAAGCAGAGAGCCTGATGTGGGGCTCGATCCCAGGGCTCTGGGATCATGACCTGAGCCGAAGGCAGAGGCTTTAACCCACTGAGCCACCCAGGTTCCCCAATGATGTATATTTGTTGAAGGAAACACCGAGATGCTCTGTTGTGTTTAAGACTATTTCTATTATAACTGAAGTTCGAAGAAATGAGATCTGCCCCCTCCCCAACCTCAAGAGGACCTGACAAGTTTTTATACTAGCTGAATTAATTCTAACTCTCTTTTTTAAAGATTTTATTTATTTGTTTGACAGAGATCACAAGGAGGCAGAGAGGCAGGCAGAGAGAGAGAAGGGGGGAAGCAGGCTCCCAGCTGAGCAGAGAGCCTGACGTGAGACTCGATCCCAGGACCCTGGGATCATGACCTGAGGCGAAGGCAGAAGCTTTAACCCACGGAGCCATCCAGGCACCCCAATTCTAACTCTTTGAATGAGTCAATGTAATTTCCTATCTCAAACAGGTAAGTGAATATTACGGACTCAGGGATAATACAAATGTAACAAGTTACCACTGCGATTATCGTAGAATTTGATAGGAAACCTGTTTGTAAATGAACGACTGAATTTTATGATGGCACGACACAGGATAAAGTATAAATATGGCAAGGAAAGAGCATTCAAAGGAACTGGCTTAATGTTTAAATTCTTCATAAGTTCAAGGTAAATATCTTACAAATACTGTTATATATGTAACAAGATAAAATGGCTTGGTACGTCATATTTTCAAAGCCTTATGCTAATAGCTGAGCTTGTCTTGGTCTTCTGGTATTATAAACTTAGAGGCTTTTTAATCTTCACGGTGTTAAGTTAAGTAATTTGTATTTTATAATCACAAAGTGCCTTGTACAAAGCTGTTCTCTGTTGACACATCTCTCTTGCCTTCCCGCTGACCTCTCCCATCTCAAGCAAGTCTTCCCAAAGCATTCTGTTCTGGAAATCACAATTGCAAGCGTTGACTGTTTCTGGTTCTCATTTTTGTAACAGTGCTGTGTCCCTTGGTGGCTTCAGCACTGTGAGGAACAGCAGTGTGGGAGAAAAGGAGGCACAAAAATTAATATTTCAAGATACTCTCTCACTAAGCACATCAGCTCGTGGAATCCTCGTAGCCACACAGCGAGGGTGGGTCATTATTTAAAATCATCCACATTTCAAAGCTGGGGATGCTGAGGTTTGGGGAAGTCAGATGTCCTGCCAGAGAGAACAGTGCCTATTTGTGACTTGACCCGATACAAATTTCACATCAGCCACGTAGCCCTCTGGGGACCCACGTGTGGTCCACTTCCCTCTGAACCCCAGACTTCTCCATTCTATCTCCCTGAAATAATGAAACACTGCCAAATGGAAATTTTTTATCAGGAGCTAGGATCTTCTGATATCCCAGGGTGCATACAGGCCATAAAATATGGGAAAACATACATATTAAAATTTCAAGCACCTGATGAAGTAAGTCACCTGTGAGATCAAGGCGTCTAGTCAAAGATTAGTTTATTTCAAATGGACTCCAATGAACTATTATCCCAGTGGTGCTGTAAGACCCCAGGAGATGAGTTTCCTTTCCTTTTATTTTTTTAAAGATTTTATTTATTTATTTGACACACAGAGAGAGAAATGACAAGTAGGGAGAGAGGCAGGCAGAGAGAGAGGAAGGGAAACAGGCTTCCCTGCTGAGCAGAGAGCCCGATGCGGGACTTGATTCCAGGACCCTGAGACTATGACCTGAGCTGAAGGCAGAGGCTTTAACCCACTGAGCCACCCAGGCACCTGAGTTTTCTTTCTGATACTCTTTATTTTACATCCTGCTTATTCTTCCAGCTTCTACTCCATTTTGAGGCATTCCCTTTCTCTCTCTCTTTATGTTTCTGAAGCCTGTGGCTGTTCTAGCTTCTTTGCTTTTGGGAGCTAGCAAGCCGGGAATTTTGTTTTCCAAGGGTCTAGTATTTTTGATCTTCCTCACAAATTCTTCCAGGGCTCTTAATACAATGTTTTAAAATAGCCTCCAGGATTCCTGGGGGTTATTAACTTACAGTGTGACGGTTCATTTACCCTGCAAACCCCATGCCTACATTCCCCCCCCCCCCAAAGTTCTATTTTCAAACATGAAATAACTATGCAATGAGCATCTCTCCCATAGTATCCTATTCCACGGAGAGGCTGTAGATATGTCTGTCTTTGGGGCAAGTGGGAAGAGTAACTGAGTTTAAAATGAGAAAACGAGTTCGATGCCTTTTTGTGTGTGTGGCAAAAAAAAATAGCAACATTTACCGTTTTTGTCATTTTAAGGGTGTAGTTCAGTGACATTAAATTCATTGCCCATCTTCTCTGGAGGGGACAGTGTTTCAAAATGGCCTGACCCCTTAAGAGAGTTAGGTGGCTGAACTTGGAAAAAATGTTTGTATCCGTCAGCTCAGGGTGTCATGATATGATTCCATAGACTGTGTGGGTTTAACAACAGAAATCCATTTCTCACACTTCTGGAGTCTGAGAAGTAGAAGGTCAAGGTGCGAGCAAGGTAGAAAAAAGAGACCTTGGCCTGTAGACACCTGCCCCCTTGCATGTGCTCACATGACCTCTTTGAGGGCACACAGGCAGAGAAAGCAAGCTCTTGGGAGTCTCTCTCTCTCTTTTATAATTTTTTTAAAAAAGATTTTATTTGCTTGAGAGAGAATGAGTGAGCGAGCGAGAGAGAGCATGCACAAGAGCAGGGGAAGGGGGAAGGGCAGAGGGAGAAGAAGACTCCCCACTGAGCAGGGCCCCCCCCCCATAAGGGGGCTCGATCCCAGGACCCTGAGAGATCATGACCTGAGCTGAAGGCAGATGCTTAACCAAATATTATTTGGTTAATTATTATAATTATATAATTATAATTATTATATTACAATATATATAATATATAGTATACTATTATACATATATATGTATAATATATGTATTATATATATTATATATAATATATATTATAATAATAATTATTATTATTTTATTTTATTTTTATTTTATTTTATTTTTATTTTTTAAAGATTTTATCTGTTTATTTGACAGAGAGAGAGAGAGAGAGAGAGAGAGCGCATAAGCCAGGGGAACGGCAGGCAAAGGGACAGGGAGACGCAGGTTCCCTGCTGAGCAGGGAGCCCGATGTGGGGCTCGATCCCAGGACCCTGGGATTATGACCTGAGTGGAAGGCAGACACTTAACTGACTAAGCCACCCAGGCGCCTGAAAATCTCTTCTTATAAGAGATTATACTCCCATTGTATGCCCCCCTGCCCCATGACCACATCCAACTCACACTACCTCCTAAAAGCCCTATCTCCAAATACTATCATGTTGGGTAATTCGCCTTATGAGTTTTGGGGGGAAAACACATTCAGTCCATAACGATGATTCACCAGATAATTATAAAGGGCTTGGTAGAAACCGCTGGGATTGGCAGGGTTCTAATGACATTGCTCAAAAATCCTTAGAGAGCTAGGGAAGGGCTGGTCTGCAGGGAAGAGGATACACCACCCAAGTTTGGAAATAGTTGAGGTGCCCAGGGAGCCCCTCAGTCTACTCTGGTCATTCGGAGACACAAGGGGAAAATAAAGAGCCCGGCGGGTGAGAGGTCTCTGCTGGTGGACGGAACCGTGGTGACAAGGAACTGACCACGTGTGGGCTACCATAGCATTTCATCGCACAGACACTGAAAATATGTTCACACAAGGAGGAGAGGAGAATCAACCAAGGACATGTGCCTAGCATTTGAACTGGAATTTTGCAAGCGTGAATTAAGAAGAAACACAGAGCACTCTTCATACTTTGTAGGTTTGCAGTCTCTTTTCCTTACAGTTTCAAAATTTGCTATGATTTAGTACAAGAGTGTACTTAGAATTAACACTTGGGCATAGTTGCTCAGTCGTTTCTGTTCATTTATATTTTTGGTAGGAATTTTTGTGCATTATTTTATATTTAATACATGTGCATGGCACAAAATTCCAAAGGAACAAAAAGATATGCAGCAAAATATATCTCCTTCCCACCCTGATTGCCCCGACACCCAGAGAGAGCTACAAGCTCTAGTTTTTTGTGTGTCCCTGTGTGTTTGTGTGTGTGTGAGTGTGTGTGTGTGCGTGTATGGACGGTTTTTTGGTTTTGGTTTTGTTTTTACACAAATAGCAATTTACTATGCATATGCTTCTGACCTTGCTGGTTTCACTTGCTATCTCTTTCATTTCTCTACATATCTTATCAATCATAGAGCTGCCTCATTTTCTAAAATAGCTTTATAGTATTCCATTGTATGTATGAACTAGAATTTGTTATATTGGTCTCTTTTATTTGCTTACAGTATGTCTTCAACAAGAATTATTTTCTTCTTTAAAAAAGGAGAAAAAAATTATTTCCTTCCTTAAACAGAGAAAGGATTTTTCCCCCTCCTTTATCTTTGACAATTAGAACAGGACTGGTACATCGTAGGCTTTCAATAAATCTCATTCTATGGAATGTCAATTGACGGCATCATTTCATACCTAAGCAAGTTGGATTGGGGCTGGGACTCAGGGTACGTGCAATGGTGACTTTGTTGATCATGGCCATATTGCTTTCCATGGGGTCCATGATTTTTTCCTATCACCTGCTGAGGTTAGAATTTACCTGTTTCCTCATACCTGTGTTTGTTCCCATGCCAACATCCATGCCCAGAAGTGCAGCCAAAGTTTATTTTTGCCTCTCTGATATGGGGGAAATGTGCCTTGGTTTTATATTTTCCATTTTCATTGTCCTAAGTCAAGTTACACACATTTTGTCTGTGATTTGTGTGTGCTGTTTACAGAGAAAGGGAACGATTCCTTTATGATACATGTGGACAAGTTTTTTCCCCAGTATGTCGTGCATTTGAGTTTGTTTATGGTATTTTTCCATTCAGAATTTCTTTTCTTTTTGTTTTTTTAGAACTTCTCATTTTTTTTAGAACTTTTCAGGGCTTCCTGGCTTTTTGGGAGAGGGGTGAACATAATTAAGAAAGTCTTTCTCATTCCAGGATTATTTAAAAATTTATCTCATGTCTTCATCTGTCCTGTTCTAGTTTTTAAATGTGAAATCTGTGATTATCTAACATTTATTTTGGTGTTGGGGAAGTAGGGACACATCTTTTCTTTGAGACTGGCTATGGATACCATTTGGTGAAGAGCTCATTTTCTTCCTCCCTGATTTGCTGTGTTTTATTTATCACTTATGAAACTCACATACAGTTTTGGTTGGTTCATGGACTCCCTAGTCGTTTACTTTGATCCACCTGTCTATTCAAGCATGAATCCGCATAATTGCAATTACTGTGGATTTATTTTTTTTCGGTGTGGCTGTCCTGGTTCCCATTCTTTTGTTCCTAAGTGTCCCAACTACCATTGCACGTTCATTTTTCTGTATGTATTTTAGAATACATTTTTCTAGTGCTATCAATAACCCTGTTTGTAACATTTGTTGCATTTATTACAGATTAATTTAGGGACATTTGAAGTCTTTATAATATTGAGCATTCCTATTCAATATATTTCCATTTATTCCGTTTTTTAAAAAGTTATCAGTTTCACTTAAAATTTTTCTTGATGTAGGTCTTGCCTATTTTAAGATTTTTATTTTTTTATGTTTAAACTCTATACTCAACATGGGGCTCCAACTCACAACCCCAAGACCAAGAGTCACATGTTCCCGCTGACTGAGCCGGCCAGGCACTCTTAGAGCTTGCATATTTTAAGTTACACCTATTTCTGGCTATTGTATCCTTTTCATCACTACTATAAGTAAAATAAGTTTTCAACTTTCTTGTGGTAAATATACAAAAAACTATTATTTATGTCAATTTTTAATCTAACCAGTTTATTTTTTTATTAGTAATAGTTTTGCAAAACAGAAATGCAAATCAAAACCACAATGAGTTATCACCTCACACCTGTCAGCATGGCTTAAGACAAAAACACATGAAATAACGAGTTGGCCAAGATGTGGCGAAAAAGGAACTCCCACACACAGTCAGTGGGAATGCAAACTGGTAGGGACACTGTGCAAAGAGTATGGAGGTTCCTCAAAAAATTAAAAATAGACTGACCATATGACCTAATAATTCTACTACCAGGTATGTACCCAAAGAAAACAAAAACATGAATTTGAAAAGTTATATGCAGGGGTGTCTGGGTGGCTCAGCTGGTTAAGCACCTGCCTTGGGTTCAGGTCGCAATCCCAGAGTTCTGAGATCAAGCCCTGTGGCGGGCTCCCTACTCAGTGGGGAGCCTGCTTCTCCCTCTCCTTCTGCCTGCCACTCCCCCTGCTCGAGCGCTCTCTCTCCCTCACTTTCTGTCAAATAAATAAATAAAATCTTAAAAAAAGACAAGAAAAGGAAAGATATATGCATCCCTATTACTGCAGCATTATTTACAATAGCCAAGGTAGAGAAGCAGTCAAAAGGTCCATCCATAGCTGAACGGATAAAGAAGATGTGGTATACATATGTACAATGGATGTTATCCAGCCATAAAAAAAGAATGAAATCTCGACATTTGCAATGACGTGGATGGACCTAGAGAACGTTATGCAAAGTGAAATGAGTCAGTCAGAGAAAGACAGATGCCATATGATTTCACTCATATGGGGAATTTAAGAAATGAAACAAATGAATGAACAACAACAAAAGAGACAAACAAGCAAAAAGCCCAGGCTCTTAATTAGAGAAAACAAACTGGGGGTTGCCAGAGGGGAGGTGGTGGGGGAGGGGTGAGATAAAAGGGATTGATGGTACATGTATCGCGATGAGAACTGAGCAATCAGCCATCAGTGAATAGACCTGTTGAATCACTAAAGTGGACACCTGAAACTAATATTATACTGTATCTTCATTATACTTCCATTAAAAAATATCTTTGGAGTTTACTCTTTTGTGCTCTTTGGGGATACAATCACATCATTTGCAAAAAATGGTATAGTTACTTCCTTCTTTCCAGGTTTCATGTTGTACTTTTCTCTATCTGTACCTATATCCATATCTGTCTACATCTATCCCATCCTAAATGTCTTTGGAGATAATTTTTTCACCAGAAGCTATTAATTAAATGAAATACATTAATAATTTCCTAATATCAAATTATTCTTTGATGATTTCTGATTATGATTCTTGTTATTACTGGAACTCGGGCATCGATTTTTTAAGATACTATCATGTTCTAACATTTTATGTCAGATTTTCATATCAGTATTCACAAATGAAATTTATCTGTCTTTGTGGTGTTCATGTCTCAAATGTCCAGCTTCAAAAAATGAATTAGCGGCTTTCTTTTTCTTTGTCTTGAACAACGAAAATGATATTGGAATTCAACCTTAAGGGATTAACACAATTAGATTGTGAATTTATCCGGAGTCATTATTGTAAAGGGCAGGGCTGTTTATTAATTGTGTCTGTTTCCCACCAAAAAAATTTGTTCTATTTTGATTATCGTGTTTTTTTTTTTTCATTTTTTTGTGATTTTGTGTGTTTTTTCCAAAGTCACCTTTCAAAAGGCCAGAATCAGATCCCATCACTTTCCTCCTTGGAAAGCGGCTCTATTCCATATCACATGGCTTCAGGTCCTCAAGTTCAAAGCCAGGTCAGGGTTCACTTACCTGGCTTTCTAGGTGTTCTCCGTCCGTCCCCATAGCTCCAGATTCACCTCTTGCTGCCATTGCCATCAACCCATTTCTGCTTCAACGTGCACTTTGGACACGAGTGTCTTTCTAACCCTCTTCTAGGGTCACATTTTTGTAATTCATATTTTTCTATTCATTCAATCAGCTAATTAATTAAACTTCATTTAATCCACCTTTTCAAATATGTTTGTGTCACGTCAAGCAAAGTACAATCATTTCTCATTCTTTTTATTTTCTCTGCATTTCTGTTTATTTCCCCCAATTTAATTTCTCATCTTTTGTATATTTATGTAGTTTTCTTTTTCCTCTGCTTAGGGTCTCTTACAGTTCTAGTTTCCTTTACTTTTTAAGGAATTGTCTCTTGAATTTGTCTATTAGTTTTACCATTTTTTCCCTTATTTTATTCTTCTACCATATCCCTCCCCCGTCTTGCTAATTCTTTCTCTCCTCTTTTATTAAGTTAATTTTATTGTTAGTATTGTTATTATTTTGTTATTTTCCCCCAACTTCTTGAGTTTAATCCTCAATATATTTAATTTCTTTCTTTCTTTTTTGTTCTTCATACATATACATATATATGTGTGTGTGTGTGTATATATATATATATATATATATTTTTTTTTTTTTAGAGAGAGAGAGGGGGTGGGGTGGAGGGAAGGGGCAGAGGGAGAGGTAGAGAGAGAGAGAGAAAGACTTTTTTTTAAATTTATTTGACAGACAGAGATCACAAGTAGGCAGAGAGGCAGGCAGAGAGAGAGGAGGAAGCAGGCTCCCTGCCGAGCAGAAAGCCCAATGCAGGGCCCAATCCCAGGACCCCGGGATCATGACCTGAGCCGAAGGCAGAAACTTTAACTCACTGAGCCACCCAGGCACCCTGAGAGAAAGAGTCTTAAGGAGACTCCACATGCAGGGCTTGTCACGGGACTCGATCTCACGACCCTGAGATCATGATCTGAGCCAAAGTCAGGAGTTGAAGCCGTGACCCATAGGTTTAGATAGTGTCTTCATTGCTGTTACTATCTGTGATCTGTACTTCTAGCTTTGATGACTCTTAGGCGAGAATGTCAGGTGTTATGACTTCTTCTCTAGTGAAAAAGACTCTCTTGACACCTCACATCCCACATTAGTTTTCAGTGCTGAGTGATAACTCACCACAAACTTAGTGACTTAACACAATAGGTACTGTTACCTCTCAGCCATTGTGGCTCAAGAGTGCAGACATTGATCCCTGTTTGGGTCTTACAAGGCCACAGTCAGCTGGCCAGGAGCTTGCCTCACAACTTGATAATATGGCTTTTGCTTCTTCAAGGTCAGCTGGAAGGATCTTTCTGACTTCAGGATGCTGCAGTCACTCTTAAGAATTTTTCACTTTACGGGGTGCCTGAGTGGCTCAGTGGGTTAACGTCTCTCCCTTAGGCTCAGGTCATGATCCCAGGGTCCTGGTATCGAGCCCCGCGTCGGGCTCTCTGCTCAGTGGTGAGCCTGCTTCCTCCTCTCTCCCTGCCTGCCTCTTTGCCTACTTGTGATCTCTGTCTGTCAAACAAATAAAATCTTTAAAGAATTTTTTACTTTACTAAGTCAGACCCACCCAGGGCAATTTACCTTTTGACTAAATCAAAACTAACTAATCTGGGACTTCAATTAGATCTGTAAAACCCCTTCACCTTTTCTACAAAATGTAACTTAACAAAACCTCAACATGGGAGTGCTTCCCATCCCCTTGGCCGCGTTGTGTTGGTTAGTGGTCTCTGGTTCCACCAGCACTCAAGGGGAGGGAGTCGTGCAAAGGCACGAGTCATCGGAGGTCCCCTTAAGGTGTGCTGAGCACCTACCCCCCCCCCCCCCAGCTTTCTTCTGTGTTTAACTGGAGGACAGATGTGCACGTTGGCAGCTTTCCATCTCAGCTACCAGCTGCAGTGTTCCCCTTCTCTGCCTCAAGGTATATTCTCCAGTGTCCCAGGGCACGTAGGTCAGTGGGCAACACCGTATAGAATGTTCTTTGGAGCTGCCTGCGACTGATAAGGGACGGGAGTCAGAGGACAAATACCCCAGGTTCCTATTCTCTAGATGAGCAAGCTCTGAGATGAGCTCTTCACTGTGATTCCTTAGAAGGTCCCCAGCAAAACAGAGATGCGGTATTGCCCTCATTTCCCACACAATTTTTGTCTCACTTTCCCTGCTTCCTCCCATTTCTCTTGTCTCCCAAGTAAATGATGTGCATCAAAGGTCTCCTCTCAGATTCTGCTCTTGGGGAAACACCAACCAAAACATGTGGTTTGGTGGCATGTTTATTGTGTTACGTTCTCTTGCCTTGCACAGAAGACCGCGGACGTAAGTGCTATTTCAAGACATTTTGCAGATTGATGAGGAATTCAACCTGAGCTCTCTTAGGGTCTGTTTTTGTTAGCGTTTCCAAATATCTGTTTTCTGTTTCCACATTATGGAACTGGGTATTTGGCAGTTAGGTTTATCTTAGCTTTTTATTGTTACTGCTATATTATCCATATCCTTAGTAATTATTTTTGTTTGTTTAAAATGTCTTGAATGGAGGGAGGTAAATTAAATTCTTTTACTTAAATGTGTTTTTTCTTTTCACTCCTAGTAGGTTTGGCTTTATGATTTTTTAAAAAGATTTTACTGATTTATTTGAGAGAGAGAGAGTGTGAGAGAGAGAGCACCAACGCGGACCAGTGGGGGGAAGGGGCAGACTCCAGGATGAGCAGGGAGCCTGACCAGGGACTTGATTCCAGGACCCTGGGATCATGACCTGAGCTGAAAGGCAGATGGTTAACGGAGTCACCCAGGCGCCCCAGCTTTATGATTTTAATGCTCTTTTTGATGCATAGTTATTAATTACTGGAAGGGCTTACTGTGGAGTTATTCTTTGTAAATATGAAGTGGCCTTCTTTGTCTTGTTCAATATTTTTTTTGTCTTCGAGTCAGACTTGCTTGATTTGGTAATTATTTTGTATATATTGCTTAGTAACAGTTGCTCATTTTTAATTTTCAACCTTTCTTTCCTTTTTTTTTTTTAAGATTTTATTTATTTATTTGACAGAGATCACAGGCAGGCAGAGAGAAAGGAAGGGAAGCAGGCTCCCTGCTGAGCAGAGAACCCGACGTGGGGCTCTATCCCAGGACGCTGGGATCATGACCTGAGCCGAAAGCAGAGGCTTTAATCCACTGAGCCACCCAGGCACCCCGCCTTTTTTTTTTTTTTTTTTTAAAGAGAGAGAAAGCATGTGTGCACCCTAGTGGTGGGTGGGGGAGGGGCGGAGAGGCTCCTAAGCAGACTCTGCACCCATCATGGAACCCCACGGAAGGCTCCATCCCACAATGCTGAGATCATGGCTTGAGCTGAAATCTAAAGTGAGAGGCTTAATTGACTGAGCCACCCAGGCACCCTTATTTTCATTTATTTTTCACTCTGTTTTAGGTCTGACCCTTGTATACAGTGGAGTATATAATTGAATTTTGCTCTTTGCTGTAATCTGAGAGTCTTTTTCTTGATAGGGACTGTTTATTTATATTTATTTATATGATATGCATATTTGGTTTTATTTATTGTATTATACCTATTTTTATTTCTGCTGTTTCTTTTGTTTAATTGGGGGCATTCTTTTGTTTACTTGGAATCAAAATATTTTTCCCTTCAAAAACTGCTTTCTTAAATACAAATCTGGATAACTTACCCGCATCTCTCTTATATTTTAACTACAGAATATTTACCAAAGCTATGTCGTACATAAGTTATGAAGGAGCAAACATTCATATACACTCTCATAAACATACAGATGTCACCAATGTGGTTAGAGCAGATTTTACAGAAGATCTTTGTTTTTACCTAATTCATTTCGCTTAATTTAATTTCAAACTTCCCTCTTCAGTTTTACAGAAAGTTTTACAGACCATAATTCACACAATGAAACTTGTTGCAAGTGAATAATATTTTGGGATACAAGGGAGATCTCTATAGGTTTCTCTGTAGCCCGAACTTAAGTGTTAGGCAGCCTAAACAATTTCTCGCATTAACTGAAAGCTTTGGTTCAGGCATGTCCGAAGACCTCAAACTGATCGTTGATCCATGCCAAGCAGTGGACATTTTGGTGGAGAGAAAGCTCAGGGGCCCATTTATAGCATAACTGATACATTCTAGGGACCTGGCAGCCAAGGAGGTGTAAGATGGTGTAGGTAATGTAGGTAATGGGGGTTTTCAGGGCACACAGGCAGAGCGGAGGAAGAGGGACAGAAGGAGAGATACAGGGAACTCCTTGGGGGAGTTTTTTCTCTTTTTAAACCTTTTCTTGCTTTTAACACTTTTTGCATGTGTTTATGAGGGTATCATGTGATCATTCAAATCCATTTCTCTATTGCTCTTCTATGGCTTGTTTCTAGAACCTAACTTTACATTATATATTTAATTCACTATTTCTTTAGAGAAATAGATGCCTGTGACGACAGGGATCATAGGTTGTGACGTCATCCTGCCTTTCCTTTCCCCTAGCACCCCACCAATACTGGATTGTGCTCTCATCACCCGTATCTGCCGATTGGCTATTGGCAGTTTCGCTTTCATCGCTGTCGGTTCCCGCCCACCGGAAGCAGAGGCTCCTCCTCCTGACGAATCTGCGGACGGTCAATTGGAGCCTAACGCTGCCTAACGTTACGTCCGCTACGTCAGAACGCCTGCGTCATTCGCCTGACGCCATCTGATCAGGAAGGCGTCCTCTGGCGACCTCACGAGAGGCAGGGTGAGTACAATCCAGTGAGATATTTTCAGCGAGACCACAGGCATGTGACTTTAATTTATTACAGTCTATTGTTTTTGAGTGTTCTGTTTTATTATTGCTGTTGGCGTTCTCTTACTGTGCCTCACTTACACGTCAGAGTGCATCACAGGTGTGAATGGGGGCGGGGGAAGACCCAGTCTCTGCAGGGCTGGGTGGTAGCTACGGTTTCAGGCGTGCACTGGGCGGTGTTGAACATATTCTCATGGGCGAGCGGGCACTGCTGCGTTATTTTTCTTAGTTCTTCCCAAAGTTACCTATGTAACTTAAATAAGATCATTAAATCTTTTTTAAGAATTAAGAAAGATTTTATGTATTTATTTGAGAGAGAGAGAGAGAGCGCGCGCGAGCACAAGCAGAAGAGAGCAGCGGAGGGAGAAGCAGGCTCCAGCCTGAGCAGGGGGCCCAATGCGGGGCTCCATCCCAGGACCCTGGGATCATGAACCCAGTTGAGGGCTGATGCTTAACTGAGTCACCCAGGCACCCCTAAAACTTTTAATTTTAATTCCAGTTTGTGCATGTAGGGTGTTACCTAACTTTCAGGAGTAGATTATAGTGTTTGAGCACTTTTTGTGCATCAGCTGAGGCTCATCGAAACCTCTTAAACTTACTCATTTTTATCAGCTGTAGTTGGTGGAGCCCCTCCAGACTGCTCTGTCCCAGTATTTGGCATTTATTAAACAAATGCTGACTTGTATTTCTCCTTTCCAGCGACCATTCACACTCGCGGCCTTGCGTAGTGCTTTCCTCGATTGGAATACCACATCGTATTTTTCTTTCCCGTCGAGTTTATTTGTTACAGATTGTTTTCCTGATTTGTTATTATTAGTTATTAATTTTTGGTCATGCTTGCCATCCAGAATCTCAGAATTTTTGTCACGCAGTCATATTTATTAATTTCTTCCAAAGTTTCTTCTTTTAATTTTGTGCTTCGTTGCCCCGCAGCTTGAGAGCAGATGAATACTCTGATATTTTTTCTGGTTGTTTGAAGGTTTCCATATGACTCTACTACTTGCAGAATTTCTTTAAGGTTACTCTTTGCCTTTAGAACTCCAGATATTCTACTGTTCTGTTATTTGAAAAATTATTCCTTGGTGGTAGCTCTGATGGGCGTGTGGAGTGATCTATCTTTGAAATTCATGTTATATTTCCCAAAATATCTGTGACTAAGTAATTCAATTTCTGCACTAGTAAAAAGAAAGAACCACGTGGTTAGGATAAAACTCTGTGTCAAATTTTATAGAACATCAGACTAGCTTCATCTAGTGAAATTTTAAAGTCTCCTGGTGAAAACCTAAAACACAGATTATATTGGACGTTCACCCCAAAATGATTTTCAACATTTGCTGTGAGGAGAGAATGAAAATAAACCAGAGCCCAAATTAACTCAACAACCTTCACAGATCGTTTTAAGCTAATTAAATATTTTTCTTGAAAACTGAACTAAAGCTAGGAAGGTAATTAGTAATTATGCTCCTAGGTCTTCTTACTATGCTTTAATCAGCATTTGGTTTTAATGATAAGAGATGGGACTCAAATGAGTCTTTTTTGAACCAAATATTTTAACCAAAAGAGTGTTCCATTTAGTGTTGCTACTCATTATCACAAAATGGCCATAGTTTAAAATATCTCTCTGGGGTGCCTGGGTGGCTCAGTGGGTTAAAGCCTCGAGCCCCACATCGGGCTCTCTGCTCCGCAGGAAGCCTGCCTCCTTCTCTCTCTGCCTGCCTCTCTGCCTACTTGGGATCTCTGTCAAATAAATAAATAAAATCTTAAGAAAAAATCTCTCAAAATTTTCTTGTTAAACTGCCTTAAGGGCTGGCAATACATTCGTTTTGCTGCCCTCAGGGTACTTGAGGGAAGATACACATTCTGGCAATAGTTTAGAGAAATTGGGACTAAAGTTTGGGGAATGTGTTTTGGGCATCTGCCTGATTAATAAGAAATGAGACTATAGGGGTGTCTGGATGGCTCAATGAGTTGGGCCTCTGATTCGATCTCAGCTCAGGTCACAGTTGGGCCTCTGATTCGATCTCAGCTCAGGTCACAGTCTCAACGTGGTGAGTTTAAGCCAAGTGTTGGGCTCCACATTGGGTGTGGGGCCTGCTTAAAAAAAAAAATGAGACTGTGTCGTTTTGTCATTTAAAATACTGTGGTCAGCTTCAAGTAACATAAAAATCCACTTATCGAGACTAAAGAGAATGGATTCCTTTTTTTCTGACATATTAAGAAGTTTCAGGCTGCTGGCATGGCTTTCAGCTACTCCATGATGTCAGGGCTGGTATTGGCTGCAATGCTTTTGTTGATCTTTCCCTCAGGGACTGCTGCCCCAGGGTCACAGGATGGCTGGGGTATCTTCAGGCATCACTCATGTGTTCGAGGCCGGAAGAAAGCACAAGAGCAGGGAGCTAAGCCAGCGTGTTCCTCGTTTAACAAGAAAATGGATGATTGCCCTAGTGTCGCTGGTCAGAACGAAGTCACACTGCCATCCCATCTGCAGGAATGCTGGGAAATCAGGGGATCGGCTTGTCACAGCTGAATCAGACCGGTCGTGATCCACTACAGCCCTGGATAGGACAACGTTACCTTCCATAACAAAGTAGGGGTTCTGGTGACAGGGATGAAATGCGAATGGGGCAGGCCACCAGCTGTGTCTGCCGTAAATATGAATGGTGGTAGGTTGGCTATGCAGATAGTTCTGAAAAAGAATTGCAAAGTAAACAGGGGCAACCTCTTTAGATTATTCAAAGAATGCATTGATTTGGTCATATGTACTTGGGCACTTTGTTAAAAAATAATAGTTGTGCCTTTGTTCACACTTTCCAGGTTTTAGCTAGTATTTTGGTCGTCTTTCTTACTAAATTGCATTTTCCCTTAAGATAAAGATGATATTTGCTTGCTCTTTTTTTTGGCCACTGTGTATTTAGAATTCCATGTGGAATTCTTTGTGGACACTAAAGACGTGCCTGTTTCGTGACTAAATGGCGATCAATTGAATTTCCTATTTATGAATTCCCTCTGGGACACAACATACTATGCGTGGGGTCTTACACGTTCGTGGACACCTGTTCATATGGCATGATTACTAGGGTAATCATCCCCAATTCTAGGATGTGCCAGGATGTTCTTAGCAATAGGGTTTGGCTAAAAGGATCTCTGGCCCGGGCTGGGGGGGTGGGGGGCAGTGGTGGTGGAGGAAGGGTCTCTGGGTCAGTCACAAAACTTTGCAGCTACAGAAATCTCAGCGATGCTCAAAGCCTAACTTTATTCGTGTTTTTGAGTGCAAAACATAGTGTTTAGAGCCCTTCCGCTTTATGGGAATAAGTTGATATCCATCCTGCCTTTGACGTATATTTGCATGGTGGTGTCCTTCTGAGTGGGGGTAACCCAGGGATGGAAGCAGAGATGTGTACAAACGTGTATATGCTTACAGCCAGAAAAGTGATGTTCAAGGCTGGGGAGCATGACTGTGTGTGGGAGAAGTTCGTGAGTTCGGTTAATTACCAAGAAAAGAAGCTAGGTGACTAGACAGTAGACACGGGAGCATGACGTACTTGTGCCAGAGACCCTCCCTTGGCAACGGTGAAGGTTCGGAGAACAAGAGGAGTGGAAGGATCCCATGCTATAAACATTCAGAGAAGGTGACCGACTTTCTTGCAAAGCAAAGGATAAATAACAGCCTACTTAGCAAGAAGGCGAATCCACTGGCTCACATAGTTGGTAAGGCCGGGGTTCAGCTGGATGCAGGGGGGCCGGCGTTGCCAGCAGAAGCGGAATCTCTTCGTCTCCTACGTGGGTCTGTCTTCCTGGCTGTATTGGTTGTCATTTTGTGGGCACCAGAGAGCTGTCTTAGATCCTCTTGTCACAGGGAGGAGAAGAAAGGGCCCTGTGTCCCAGGGACGGATAGCCTGCTCTGTCTCTGCTCTGGGTCATCTCAGCATGTCCATGACCACATGCTCCTGCCCTGCACATAGACCAGCGGGTCTCAGAGTGTGGTCCTCGGACCACCAGAATCAGTATCACCTGGGAACTTGGACAAAAGGATGCTTGGGCCGCACCCCACACCTACAAAATGGGAAAATCTAGGGACGGGACCCTGCGTGTGAGATTTCACAAACCCTCTGGGAATTTCTGGTGCGGATTACAGTCGGAGGACTCTTGGCTTCGGGAAACTGACTCCTTACTGGAGAAGAGGCCTCGTTTGAGGGAGAATATATTTTCACAGCAATAAGGGCAGTTTAGCCAAAGGTCAAGTTAGATGAACTTCTAGAATCTATCAAATGCCAGAAAAAGAGAAGAAAAATAACTGTAAGAGAGATTGCTGTGTGCTGTCTGAACATGACTATTTTGACCCTGAAAAAATGCAAATGCATTTTTGTTCCCTTAGCACACACTCTGTAGTCCAGTAATAATGCATTGTAAACAGACCATATTAAAACAAACAGTTCTCTCTCAATCTTTTTTTTTTTTCAATATTTTCTCTAAATAGTTATTTGGTAATACACATTTTTCTGTTTTGTAGAGTCCCTAAATAGCAGAGGTCTCCGTTGGAGGAGCCAACTCATGCCTCCTAGTGCCAGAACGTTCATGGAGTTTTTGTTTTACTAAATAAAGAGCTGGAGCTTAAGGCAGCCCTGTGGTGGTACTGGGCCCTCCACCCAGTAGGAAAAATAAGGAACTAACAGTTCCCTTCCCTTTCTCAAACCGGAGCTGGACATGGACCAAACGGCGCCAAGGGGGAGTCACATTCTCTGGTTTTCTGCCTTTCCGTGGGGCCATTTAACTTCACAATGCCCTTATCGATGCATTTGGTCACAACATTGGACCCATGCTTTTAAAATGGGGTGATGCTGCATTGGTTCTCACTGAAGACCCCAATAAAATCCTCTGACATCAAATGCTTGTCAGTGTAACACTTGCCTGGAAGGCTTAACACTGGACAAAGGGCCAGGGGTCCCCTTTGACACTAACAACTTTCTGACGCTGATGGTGTTGCTTGGAGTCGGAGTTCTGTCAGCAGCTGCTGTGATTCGTGCTTCAGATTCATCCTTACGGTAGCCTCCTGTCCCTGGCGACCTCTCAGCTTTCTTTGTCTTGGAAGAGGGGCCGCAGGCTCCCTTACGGCCCCATAGCTTTTGCTTTCTCCGGCTTGTAGACTCATGGTCTTGGAGACAGAAGGGACTTTGGCAATGGATCATTTATTTATTGGTTTCCTCTAAGGCAGGCTGTGTGCTTAAATGCTGAGTGCACGGAGGGTCCCAGTCGTGGAGAGGGAGCTCTCCCTCCTGCATGGTTTGGAGGGCCCATGTTACCGACCCTGGCCTCAAAGTGCCTCTGAGGGGACAGTCTCTGCCGCTGGAACTCTCCCAACTCCTCCGCTCCTGCCAGCCAGAAGCAGTACTCCACGGGACTTAGTCCAGCGTTTAGCACGGGGGCTCAGGAGACAGACTATAGATACTCAGATCTCTGCCAGGTTGTCCGTTGGCTGCACTCCTTGGGCAGGTAACTTAACCTCTCTGGTCCCCCTTGTGAAATGAGGATTGTAATAACACAAGGGTTGGTGGTGAGTGTAAAAGAGAATGAATAGACATAAGCTGCTTAGCCTCATGCCTGGTGCGTGCTGAGCCCTCAGTATAAGCATTAGTTCTTGTCTGGACTTCACAGTGTGCTTGCCTCGCTCTGCCTCACATCCTGAGTTAGAAATAGGAGTCACACTCCCCTGCTGGATGGAAAGGGTCATCTCAAGGGCAGGGGCTATATCTCCTCATCCTTTAGGATCATCCTTTAGTAGCTAAACCTCACTGTGGTATCTTGAGCTTAAGAGTTGCTCAAGAAATGTGTTTTGAGTTAAATTGAAGCCCCTTGTCCCTACCCTGAGCATATTTGGCAAATTCCAGAAAAACAGGCCTCCCTGCTCCTTTCTTTCACGTAAAAGTGAAGTTCTCCAACTTAATCTGTGGATAGATCCCTGCCAGGATTCTGATTCTCTAGATTCCTTTTGCAAAATCATTCTCACCACCAAAGCTGCCGGCTGCTCCCATGTCTTCTCCCCTTCTCCTCTGGTCTTCTTCGGGTCCCCCAGCCAAGTCTGCATGTATGAATCCCACCCCAATAAAAAATGAAAGGCCAGCCAGTCCCTTATCTGGGTCATCTGATAAGATGTCCCCTCCCATCCCTGCCCATTATCCCCGGGGCTGGTGACTCTTTCACCTAAAGGTGGCTTGTCAGGCCCTCAAGGAAACAGTGCCAGGTTGGACGAAGAACTTTTGAGTTCTTCATGTCCTGTTGTGTAAGCGGTACCGTCACCTTCTTCTGTCTCTTTTTATGACCCTCTGACCCCATCCATGCTTTGGAACTCACTTTCTCATACAGGAGCCAAAGAACAAGTGGGAGAATGAAGAAAGTTCCTGACTGCTCCCTGCTGCCCAAGATGTCTCAGCTCCTGTGTGATTGTGGCCCAGGTCGCTGGCAGTGATCTTGTGGGGGTGGGTGGTTGGTGACCAGGGGCCTGACTGCCTGGGCAGGAGAGCAGGAATACTTTAGAGACAGAGCAGTGTACTGGGAGAAGGTAAACAGCTCAGACATCCAGACGTGCTGACAGCCTCAAGGTGACCGCTTTGATGTGTAAATAAATGCTCACAGGCTTTCCCTGCTCCCTGAGAACAGCAGATTAGGCCTGAGCAGTGGGAGGTGCTTTAGGTTGGGGGGGGGGCTTCTCTCACAAGAGCCACTAGCTAGGGGGAGACAACAGCAATTCCTTTTCTCACAATTCGTGAGGCCAGAACTCCAAAGCTGTGAAGTCAGCAGGGCTGTGCTTTCTCTGTGGCTCCAGGGGGAGAAGCTTTTCCCTTCTTTGTCTTAGAGTCTGGTGTCGCCTGCAGTCCTTGGCATTCCTTGGCTTGTAGACACATCCCTTCTGTCTCTGTCTTTGCGTCGTGTCCCTGTGTCTTCACAAAGGCTGCTTATAAGGACTCCAGTCACATTGGATCAGGGCCCACTGTCCTTCAGCATGACCGCATCTTAACTAATGACATCTGCAATAACGCTGTTTGCAAATAGTGCTGCATTCCGAAATGTTGAGGGTCAGGACTTCCCTACATCTCTCTTTGGGGAAACATAATTCAACCCATTACACAAGGGGAGATGTTTTGATGTAGCTGCATGATAGGTATTTCCATATTTGTTTGGACTGGACTTTTAATATCTAAAAATGAGACTGAGTGGGCTCTTCAAGGGGAAGGAAGTGAGATTCAGAGCAGGTTTACAGATATCGATGGAGAAGGCATTAGGTTACTGCAGCCACATCGAATCCAGTCCCCATCACAAGCTAGATTCATCCATACCCAAGCTTCTGCTTTCAAAGGTAAGGAAACCAGGGCCCCCAGAAGCATAGAACCTTCCCATATAGCTGGTTTGAAAATCCTCTCTCTGTTGTGATCTATTGATCACCCTGTTCTCACCTTTATACATGGAGAGAAACCCAGCTTTCCAGGTCTCCATTCTTAGCAGGAGCAGGTTTCCAGTCAGAGGTCAAGACTGGTGCAGAGGCAACAACTCATTTGAAACTAAAATCTCTTGGAATTGAGAGGTCCAGCAGTAGAGCGAAGCAGAGTCAGATGCGCTTGGGTGAAGGGTTTCAGTAGTATCCCCTGGAGCCAGCCTTTCTCTGTGACTCTGCTTTCCCCACCCAACCTCACTGGCTTCATTTTTAATCACTGCTACCATTTCTTCCCCAAAGGACCAAACCTTTGTCCTGACTTCTGCGACCATTGATTGGTTTTGAAGTTGTATACTAAAATTGGAAGGACACAGAGAAGATTAGCATGGCTTCTGCACAAGGGTGACACGCAAATTCTTGAAGTTTATGTGAACAAAATCACGCCATATATATTTAACATCTACTTCTTTTGCTTCCGTTATGTTGGTAGGAACCGTCTGTTTTGCTACACGTGTTTGCAGTTCATTTGTTTTCAGGCTGTTTGTCTGGTATGGATGTATCACAACTCATAGCCCATCTGTCTCTTCTGCAATAGATGAAAATTTCAGTTTTTAACTATGCCAGAAACTTCTGTATATGTATTTTGAGCATGTATCCTAGGAGGAGAATTGCTAGGTAAGAGGATTTGCATGTTCTCAGTGTTGGGAGATAATGCAAAACAGTGTTCCTACGTGATTTGTGTGAATTTATCACCCCAGTGGTAGATGGGACTTCGTTTGTTCCAGTGTCAGTTTTTTTTTTTAAAGATATTATTTATTTATTTGACAGAGAGAGATCACAAGTAGGCAGAGAGGCAGGCAGAGAGAGAGAGGGAAGCGGGCTCCCTGCTGAGCAGAGAGCCCGATATTGGGCTCCATCCTAGGACGCTGGGATCATGACCTGAGCTAGGGCAGTGGCTTTAACCCACTGAGCCATCCAGGTGCCCCCAGTGTCAGTTTTTTAAGTGTCACTACTCTAGTGGTGTATTGTGATTACTTACCGTGAAGTAATTTGCTTTTCCCTGAAGATGGGTGAATGGCCCTTTTCTGTACTTATTGGCCATTTAAATACCTTACTTTATAAAGAAGCTGTTTAAGTCTTATTTATTTATTATTATTATTATTTTATTTATTTGAGAGGGGGTTGCACAAGCAGAGGGAGAGGCAGAGAATCCCAAGCTGAGTGCATGGAGTCTCATGACCCATGAGATGACAGCCTGAGCCAAAATCAAGAATCAGACACTTAACTGCCTGAGCTGCCGAGGTGCCCCACGTGTTTAAATCTTTTGGCCATTTTTGGAGGTCATTTATGTTTTTCTTATTGATTTGAAGGTTTTTAAAAAGTACATATTCTGGGTAAATCTTTTATCGGGTGTATGCATACAGATATTTTCTCCTCCTCTCCACATCCCTTTTTACTCTCTTAGAGTATTTAACAGTGAATGGAAATTCTTAATTTTAATGTAACCAGTTTATCATTGTTTTCTTTTGGAATTCGTGTTTTTGCATCTGGCTTAAGTCATCTAAAGCACTTACGATCCATCTCGAATATATTTTTATGCTTGGTATGAGATAGAGGTTGATGATGCTTTTTTTTTTTTTATACTGATATGTTGACCCAACACCTGTTCAGTGAGAAGATCAGCCTTTCTTCACTGCTGTGAAGTGATACTTTTGTTAAAAATCCTGTTTCTCTCTCTCTCTGATGTGTATGTCTCTTTCTTTCTGTGTGTGTGTGTGTGTGTGTGTGTGTGTGTGTGTGTAATGTATGCATTGTATTTCTTCCATTCCATTGTATCATCTATCTTTGTGCCAGTACCATACTGTTTGACTTAACTATAGCTTTATGGTGCACATTGACATCTGATGGTGTAAATCCTCCAACCCTGTTCTTTTTCCTCAAGACTGTTCTGCCTTTAACATCAGAATCACCTTGCTCATTACACACACTCACACACACCTGCTGATATATTGCATACTGAATCTTTAGCTCAGTCTGGAGAGAGTATACATATTCAGTATATAATATTAAACATTTAAGTTCATGATCTGTTTTACTACTTAGACTGTCTTGAATTTCTCTCAGTGATATTTTGTAATTTCTGAGTTGCTTTTTACATTTACTATTTGGTTTATTTTTAGGTGTTTGATGTTGTTTTGGTGCTGTTATGTTACTGTACCATTTAGTTTTTCTCATTTTCATCGCTGATGAATAGAAACACAGTGTGCTTTTGTATATTGAATTTGTGTCTACGTATGTTTACTGTTTTTAGTGGCATATCTGTAGGTTCTTTTGGATCTCTTATACACACAGTCCTGCTGTCTGCAAATAATATTTCTTTTGTTTTCGTATGCTGGCTAGGATCTTTCAGTAGATATTTCAGTGTTCAGTAGAAATGGTGAGAGGGGACATCATTGTTTTGTTCCTAATATGAAGAGAAAACCTTTAAGTATTCTGTCATTAAGCATTATGTTTGGTGTAGATTCTCTTGTAGACACCTTTTGGCAGACTAAGAAAATTAGGTTCCATTTCCAGTTTACTGCATTTTATTATGCTTGGCTATTGAGACTTATCACATGGCTTTTCTGTATCTTTTTAGTTGGTTCAAATGATTTTTGAAGATCCCATTGATTGACTTTGAAATGTTAAATTGACTCATTTAAGAGTCTGAGTACGACCAGTTTCGCTGTGGTGTACTATTTTTATATTGTTGAATTTGACTTGCTACCCTTTTGTTTAGAACTTTTGCAGCTTTGCTCATGAGAGATCTTGGCCTGTGATTTCCTTACTTGTAGTTTCCTTGCCAGTTTTTTTGGTAATAAGATTATACTGGCCTCATAAAATCAGTTGGGAAGTGTTCCCTTTTTTGTTCTAGTCCCTGGAAGTTTTGCTTAAAATAGTTAATTTCTTCCTTAAATGTTCAGTGGATCTTGACAGTGAACATCGAGGAGACTGGAGTTTTCTTTGTGGAGAGGTTTTAAATTATGGATTCAATTTCTTTAATAAATATAGGATTATTTAGATTTTCTATTTCTTTTTACGCCAGTTTGTAAATTGTATTTTTCTGGGAATTTGCCTTGGCTGAAATTTCAAATGTTTGCACAAAATTGTTCAAAAATATTCTCTTACCATTCTTGATTATTTGTAGGATCTGTAGTGATACACTTATTTGAGGTCCAGTATTGGAAATTTGCACCTTCTCTACTTTTGATCCTTATATTTGCTGTATTGCTTCTTTGTCAGTTGTTTTCGTCTTTTTCAAAGGAACAACTTTTGGCTTTCTTGATTTTATTACATTTGTTTTCTATTTCATCAGTTTTTTTTGTCCTAGACATATTTTTTTTCTACCTTTCTTGAATTTAATATTTTCTATTCCTATGTCCTTGTTTAAAAAATTCCTTTTTATTTTTTAGTAGGCTCCATGCCCAACATGCAGCTCGAATGCATGACCTGAGATCAAGAGTTGTGTGCTTTACTGACTGAGCCAACCAGGCACCCCTACCCCTATCTCTGTGTCCTTGAGATAGTTACATAAGTCACTGGTTTTCAGCCCTTTTCTCTTCTGATACGTGTTTTGAAAGCTATGATTTCCAGCAAGGACTATTCTAGCAGTAGTCTATTCCTGACATGTTGAATCCTCACAATCTTCTACTACAGGTATATCCTAATTCCCATTCCTATTTCTTCTTGATCCCTTAGTTATTCAGAAGAGTATTGCTTAATTTCCAAGCATTTGAGTTATTATTCTGCATCTCGTTATTGATTTCTAACATGATTCCACTAAACTCAGAGGACATATTCTGCATAGCTTCAGGTTTTTGGAATTCACTGGAACTTTCTTTATGGGCTAGCAGATAGCATGCAGGTTAACTTTACAAAGTTCTGTGACAACTGGGAAAGATATGCATTCTGGACTTGTTGAATTCAGTGTTTTGTATATGTCAGTCAGGTTTTTCACATTTCCTATATTTTCACTTTTTAAATCTGTTTATCAGTTGCTGAAAGAAGTGTATTTAAATTTCCCATTTTGATTGTGGACTTGTTATTTTTCCTTTATTTTTTTGTTGTGGTCATAGCAGCATATTTTACTCCATTTTTTAAAATCAATTGTTAAATACACACACATTTATTATACTCTTCCTCTTGCTTAGGGACAAAAGCATACTTCCTTGATTTATAAGTGTGTGAAGAAATGGTTCTTTCAGTGCTTTGTTCACAAGGTTCCTCCCCTCTTCTCTGTTATTTCCATGTATTTTAACTCACACACATTTAAAATTGCACAGGGCATTGTTACTGTTGTGTTGCCTACCAGAAATTCATTTAGACTTGCCCACATACATGCCCTTTCTGTTGGTCTGCATTCCCTCCTGCATTCTGGGCTTTCCTCTGAGATTAGTTCCCTTTTGTCCTGAAGAACTCCCTTCAGTATTCCTTTTAAAAGAGTCGCATTGATGACAGGTGATTTTAATATTCTTCATCTCATCTGTGGTTTTTTGGGGGAAGAATATTTTCACAGGGTGATCAGGTGGGGTGACAGTTATTTTCTTTCAGCATTTAAAGGGTGATATTTGCTGGGAAAGGCAGTCTTGTGCATGCATGTTTCAGCCCCCACCAGCTGCGTCAGAGGAGGCCTGCAGCTTGGAATACTTCCCTACCAAGAGATAAAGAGCCCGCACGCACGGCCGGTGCTGGGCTTGTTGCCTTTCGTGGGGCTGTTTGTCCCTGTTTCTGCTCACGGGCTGCTCTTTCACTGTGAGGCACATGTATCGTGTATGTGTGTATGATATAAAGCCCCCCTGTACATCTCCCCTCCGCAGGAAGGGGACAGAGCTCCGTCCGCTGTGGCATGAGAGGGGCGTGTGTAGGCAAAGTGTCCTGTGTCACCTGCTGGGAGAGACCTCCTGGCCATGGGGCACTGATTCCCACTACTGAAGCTGATTTTACTGTCTCTGCTCTACGTAAGCAAAGTGTTGTTCTTTCCAGGGCCTGGCAGCGCTGTGTCCTTGGAGACTCTGCTACTAGGATGCAGAAGTGTTGGGAGGCTTCCCTGGGATTGGTAATTGGTACCTGGTACTTTGTTCCCTTGGGATTGGTAAATGGAACAAGGTAATCTGTGCCACAGTAGTCTCTTGTCTTCCGACTTCTCCCTTTTCTGTTCAAAACTCATCTGTAAATCTTACTATTGATCCTATTCAGGAAAGGCGTTATCTTTCCCCTCTGTTGTTGGTTGTTGGCAGCTCTGCCTTGATATGCCAAGGTATGACATCCTTTGTTGTAATTTACTTGGACAGGATAGTCTCTTGAAATTGTGGCTTGTTGTCTTTCTTTAGTTTTCAAAATTTTCCTTTAATCACTTTCTAAATAAAGTTGCAGATGCATTTCTTTCCTCTTTCTTTCTGGGATTTTGGTTACACATGTAGAGTTTTTACCATGACCCACATGTCTCTCATATTCTTTTCTGTACTTTTTACTGCCTTTTCTTGTTGTGTCTCGAGGGGGGAGCACAGCTGTGTTTTTTCTTCAGCTGTGCTTCGCCTGCTGTGTTAAACCGACTTACTGAGTTAATGATTTCAGGTTTGATTTTTATAATTCTAGAGTTTACATTTGATTGTTTTCTCACAGATTTCTATTTTCTACTGAAGTACATCAACTTTCATATGTTTTACTGAATGTATTAATGTTAGTTATTTTAGAAGCCATAGCTAATATTTCTGAGGCATTATGTGACTCTGTTTCTGTTATTTTTTTCCCCTCTTGGTCTTCGTCCTTGAGTCCTGTGTCCTCTCATTTATGTTATTTTTTGACTGATTGGTAGATACTGGATATGAAAAATTACATAAGATCTTTGCCCTTTTCCCCAGCCGATTAGCTTCTTAGCTTTTCATCCCAGTGATGCTTATAAAGTAGCTAATATCTTGAGTCCTTTTTCTCCCTGTGATTTTGGCTCATCCCTTTGGTAGCTCTAGGAATCCTTTAAACAGATTACATTTTCCCCACATCCCAAATCTAGTAATTCTAGTTGTTATCAGGGGCAGATACAAGGGAACTTGTCCTAGTCAGAAGCAGAAATCTTTCTAAAAGTTTTCATCTTTGAGTTATCAGACCCTTTTTTGGTGGACATTTTAGACTTCTAGAACCATGAGCCTTGTGCACTTATCTCCACTTCCTTGTTCTAGAAGCCCCTGGAGGTTACATATGATAGATAAGAGTATGCTTGTTCCCCTGTCTTACGCAGTTCATCAGCCATCTTTTTAGGGATGATTTAAAAAATACTCCTGTTGGAAATTTCTCCCAACTTTGAGTCTTTAAAGGATGTGGTTTTCAGTCTTCCACAACAGGAAAGGAATTATTTATATTTGCCAAATTTCTCTGTAGTTTTAAAAATTTTATATTTATGTGTGACTCTAGTGGGTTCTACTAATGGAGACAAGTGGCCACTCTCATAATACTCTGTGAGGCAGGAAATAACAGGTTAACCGAAAAGTTCTGTCACATAGATTTCTGTAGAACTGTGGAAAGAGAGCAGGTGTTTCTGAAACTGGTCTTTTGACTTTGTCATGTCCTGTTTAGGCTTGATTTTGAGTTTGGGTTTATTTGTGTGAATATATCAGATTCCATATCTTTTTTATGTTTCTGTAAAAATGGATTCTTGTTGTATAGGATCATAATCACTAATTGGATAGGTTAGAAAAGACAAGAGCATTTTCAGGGGCAGTGCACAGCCCACCATTCTGGTGACTAAATGGGGGGGTGCTGGTCTTGTGAGGGGTGAGTGTTAGGGGTGAGTTCCCTAAATAGTGATTAACTTTAGAGAATTAGTTTTAAATTACTAGAACATTGTTTCCTTAAGTATTTCATAGATTCTGCTTTTATGATTGACATGATTCTTAGGTTAAATGTCAAGGGTATGTGGGATGGGGTGCCAGGGCAGGGAAGGGCTCCTGGATTCGACAACAGAGTTAAACAGCCAAGTTTATTTACTGGGTCACTTTCTCAGGGAAGTTAAAATATGCACTGTGATTCTCCAGGATATGAAAGGGAGAAATAAGAATGCAGCATTTCTTAAGTGAATCTAGGCTCTGTCTGGCCTTGACTTTCTTATTGCTTCAAAGGAACTTCACACACTTTTAAAAAAATAAGGCGTAGGTTTGGTGATGATGCTGGCATTGGGAGGAAGGGAGTGTTGAACAAGACAGCCCCAGATGAGATGATAAATTTCTCTTCTTTCCATTCCTTATATTCATTGTTTTCATATTAAGCAATGCTTCTTGTTTGTGTTGGGGTCTTTTCTGGAACTAAGTTTAAGCCCTTGGCAGGAAAGTTTCTGTAGAAACTAAGCAACCAGCCAAACAGAATGCTCAAAGCCCTACCCTTCCCTTGGAAGTCAAGTATAGGTGATGGGAAGGGGGCAGCACTGGCAGCTGCTCCTCCAGGGAAATCCCTTTGCTTGACCCTAGATACCTCTCCTATCTTTCATTTACTTCACAGCTTGGCTTCCCAGGGGTGACCGGCAGGTGGGGGCGTGCAATGATCTTGAGATTTCCAGAGTCCCAGAAATCCTTCCTGTAGAGGCTGCATTCCAAGGGCAGATAATACCAAATTGTAACCTCCTGCCCATTGTCTTAGTCGAGAGCAGCCGTAAGGGGGAAAAGAGGTTATGAAGAGTCAGACTGGGGGCGAGGGAGATGGTGGTTAGTTGTATAATTAATAAATCTCTTATAAAATACTATTCAGTTAGGTCCCCTCTTTCTCATGAAACCACAACATCTATGAGTTACTAAATGTCTGTTATTAGCATGGTGTGTATGTGTGTGTGTATGTGTGTATTGGGAGGCTGGGGGAGGTAAGACCCCATATATAGTTCCCCTGAGTCCTGCGCCAGTAGTAACTCCTTGTGGGTACTGGGAGGGGGAGGAGGTCAGAGGGAATCTTGTATCCAATTTGGCAACAATAACATAGGCACTTATTTAAGATAATGGGAAGAAAGGAAATTTTGGAGTGTGGGGAAGAAAAATCATAGCTAGTGACAGATAGTAAATCCCATTGCACCAAACCCCACCCTAGCACTCTAGTCTGTTTTCCCTGTCACTCCGAGCAGAGCTACTCCAGTTAACTTTGGTGGTAGGGGTGGGGGTGGGGGCCAGGCTGTTATTTGCCTTGACTCTTCCAAAGAAATTTCATAAATAGTTTGCTCAGTATGTCAGTTGTGCATCTGGGAAGCATAATGCGTTCTTGGCACCACAGTGCCCTGTGACGTTCATCCATTGCCTCTCAGAGAAAAAGAAGTGGGGGGATGCCATCTATTTAGAGTGGTGGATATTTTGGTGTCTGTTATTTAGAAAGTTGTGATTGGGAACTCTCTTCAAGCTAAGATTATTTTTGTCCCCAAATAATCAAAGCCAGTTGCCTTTCAGGAGGTCGCAGGGTGGTGGCTGGTACACTTGGGTAGAACCAATTGCTGTCATGCGAATCACATCGCCACGTTAGAGGAGAAGGGGTTTGGACAATGAAAAGTGTCCCAGAGAGGTTTGGCCTTCTGGTTCTGATAATGTATATGGCAGTCCTGGGGATGCAAATATACCTTCTCTGGGATAAACAAAGCTTCTTTGACGATATTTTGGTTGATTTTGGGGAAGGACAAATTAAAAGGGGTGCGTTGTAGTCCATGGAACCTGGGTTTTAATTACTTTTCTCCCCTACCACTGAGTGCTTGTGTGATTTCTACAAGACTTTACCCCTCTTTATGATAGAGTTGCTTTTTTCTTCATCTAAGACATGGCAAGGAGAGTATATACTCCAAAAATTGTGAAGATCAATTTTAAAAGAGTTAAAAACCCCCAGGACCCCAAATTTCTTCTTTCCTCTTCCTTTTGTTGCTTACCATTGCTTTTGCACTCAACCTAGTTATCATCATCATGACCATCACCTCGTAAGCCATCTTAATTGACACTGGTATTCACTCTTACACCTTCACTCTGTCGTTCATCCCACGTGCGATCAGCCGTCTCCTGAAGCAAGTCCCTGGTGGTGGTAGGACTCCAGTCAGCCACCTTCCCCTGGATGATCAGTGTCTCTGCCGTCCACATCCGAGGTCTTTACCATCACATCCAGCCTCGCTTCGTTTCTGTGCTCCCGTGATGCTGAGCTTCCCTTGTTTGCCATGTGTGTTCCTGGAGTCCTTCTTTCTGCACTTCTGCTCCTGGTCTCCCTGTTGTCAGAAGTGCCTCCCCTTCATCCCTTTGTGTAGAAGCGCAACCGAACCTTTGCAGTGTAGTCGACATGCTACCTGCTTCCCCCAGAGATGTTGTCTTTCTCCTCTAGCTTCCAGCAGCGCTTAGCCTGTTCCTTCTCCATATCACATCACATTTTTTCTTACGGTAGAGTCTAAAATATGTACTCGATCTTCTTTACTGAGTTAGATCCTCCTTGAGGGCAGGGGTCCTCTGGCCGACCCTTGCGCTGTGCCGTGTCTAGTACAGTGCAGTGCCGATTGGTAACTGGTATGTTTCCCTCTTGACTTTCTCCTACATGTGTTTCCTGGGGAGAATTACATTAATTACTTTGTATTACTCTTTTACTTTGTAAAGGATGTCACGGGCTCTGCATTGTTCTTAGCAAAAAATACCCTGCCGAGGACAGTTTTCCTATATATAGACGGCAGAAATCCAATCAACCAGCTGCAGGATGCGTCTTAAGAGCCCCTTGGATGTGGAGCAGGAGGAGGACAGTTCTCTGGCTACTGCCCGAATGCCCCATCTCCTCCCTCTGGTCCTCACCCATCTGCTGGGCTTTCCAAAGAGCTGTCTGTCATTTCTCTCTGATCACATCCTCCTCATCGGGAGGTGCAACAAGCAGTATTATCAGCCCACGTGTGACAGGGGAAAAAGGCCACAGAAAAGCTTGAATGATTTGTGTGGAGTTGCGTGGCTTGTTGCTGGTAATGTCAGGGAAGGGTCTAAACACTCCTTAGTTTTTGTTCCGTGGATTTCTCCTAGACCAGCCAGTGATTTCCAGACTTCTGTCATTTATTTTTGTACTGTGTCATTTATTATTATTATTATTTTTTACTACGTCTCTGTGATACTCCCGCTTTGGCTTGCTGTTGCCCTGAGGAGGATAAATGGAACATCTAGAGAAGGATTCAGAGTAGGGTACAGTTAGTGATGGCCATCTCTCCTCAGAACAGTCGGAACTGCAGACTCAAGCCTGACTCCTTCTTTGCCCCTTCACCCTGCTCGGACACAGGGGAGGCAGGGTCGGGGGGTTGGTATGCAGAGCTCCATGAAGGGAAGGGGGAGGGAGGGCCAGTCATGGTGCTGGTGGCATCATCACTGTATTCAGCTGCATTATGTGTCCTGCTCCTCATCACGGTGTTGAAAACCGCACCATCTGGAGAAATACCCTAGATTTCTCTAGCAGTTGAGTATGTGGGAAAGATTACAGCTGAGAGGCATGACAGACCTGCGAGCAAATGGTCAGTTGTTATGGTTACTACATTATCCTTGTTTACTTTCTCGGCTTTAGAAAGATAAGAATAACTACCTTTCGAGATTTCCAAAAGAAAAAAAAAAGTCTTCTCACGAGATCCATCACTTTTTCCATTCAACTGCGTTGATTTCTAAGGAAGTTGAAATTCTCTGCCATATTGGAAAACCAGTATCACTTGGCCATAAATGGAAGATTGCCCTTAAGACAAGTGTGGTACTTCTCAAGTATTGGTACGAAACCATGTCTTTCATTTCTGGGCCACAGAGTAGCAAAGGCCAATGAGCACCTGTGAGTGAGCAGAAACTGTGGGGAATCAGAAGCCATGAATGAGTGGAAACCAAGGCAAACTGAGAGCACATGATGAGGCTGTTGGCATATGGCACCAGGGTTGGTAGGAGCCGGTTTCCACAGGAAGGGAGCCACCTCCATGGCAGGACAGACAGGATAGGGTAACCAGTCCCTGAAGCTCTCTGGGTTGAGAAGCCTCTTCCAGTGCTCAGATTGCCTTTCACTTTCCAAGAGGTCTAGCCTTAATGAGCTGTCTGGTTTCTTGAGAAATTCTTTATCTCTTTATTTCTATTTTTGTACTTAGGCTAATAGGCTATTGCTGGAGGCAGTTTGAGAGAGTTGCTGTTCTTTCAAAGTACATGAACCTGAGGCGATCGTAAAGATGATTCTGAGGTTAATTGGTAAAGTTAATGCAATTCCTGTTAAAGCAGGAAGGCTTTTTTTTTTTTTCTTTTTTCTTGACCTGACAAGTGATTTTAAAGTTTGGCGGGGACAGTGAAAGACCAGATAATACAGGAACCAGTGAATGACAGGGTGCATACAGACATTGCCAAACTTTAAAATGATTTATAGGAATACGATAAAACTTGTGTGGAACAGGTACAAGAATGGACAGACCAGAGGAAAAGAATAGCGAGACCAGAATTTCGAATACGGTAATGGTAGTGTTTCACATCTGTAGGAAGAGACAGCTGGACATTTGTCTCTCCACTTCAGAAAATGCAAAGTACAGTTGACCCCTGAACAACTTTTACACATGGATTTTCTTTTTTTAGATAAATACAATACTGTAAATGTATTTTCTCTTCCTTATGCTTTTCTTAATAACATTTTTCCTTAGCTTATTTTATGGTAAGAGTATAGTATATAATATGTATAACATACAGAACATGGGTTCATTGACTGACTTTATATTGTCAGTAAAGCTTCCAGTCAATAGTAAGCTAGTAATAGTTAAGTTTCTGGGGAGTCCAAAGTTCTGTTTTCGACCATTGGTGCCCCTAACCCCACATTGTTCAAGGGTCAGCTATTATCTGTAGCTCAAACCACATACCAAACAAACTCCAGAATGATGAAAGTACTAAAGTAAAATGAAATCACAAAAGATACAAGTAAAAATATAAGAGAATCTAATCTTGAGGTTGTGGAATTGCCTTCCTGTCCTTGATGCAGGGCCAGCTTTGGTAGGCGTGTGAGCCCAGCAGTCCTATAGACCCCACACTTGATTTAATGCTCCGCTGCCACCATCTTGAAATTCTCAGTGTCTCATTTTCATTTTGCAGTGGGTCTTGCAAATTATGTAGCCGGCCCTGCCTATTTGCAGAGGTAGAAAGTAAATGGCTTAAGGTCGATATATAAAGTGACGCACTTCTCTAGATCTAAAACATCATGCGTCACGTTAAAATGTCATGGCACAGTTTTGGGAGATGCCTTGGCGATGCCTGTCTCCCCAAAGCCCAGCACCCTTCAGAGAACCACTGGCCGCAAGCTGCTGTAAGCCTTTTCTTGGATCGAAGGGTTGGAAAATTGGGCTATGTGATTTGTTGGACACATGTTTACATGGAGGGCCTGCACAGTCCTACAGATTTCATGACTCCAAGACGTTAACTGACTTCCAAGTTTTATATATTTGAATGTTTAAAAAATAAATTTGGCTCAAAGATAAAAGGGCTGGAAATAATTTCCATGTCTTCATTTGTGTGCTTCAGATACTACTACTGACGTTTTATAAATATTCTAAACCTTTCTTCACCTTCTATATGTCAAGATTAAAAGGACATTTTAGATAATAGCGGGGTCGTGGGTGGTGCCTCTCTCTTGACTGGGGACTGACTACCCCCTGATGATACTGAGTGATGGGCACTGGACCCTGCAGACAGCCGTGTTTTCCAAAGCATCCAGCAAGATTCCTATGAATCTTTGTTCAGTGGTCATGCAGTTTACTGGTGTCAGGCTTTCTCTCACCCCAAAATCTTCCTGTGCCGCAACCTTCCTCTCCTACTGCCTCCAGTCCTGGGATTTCCAGCCCACCATTCAGCACAGACTCCCTCCGCTCCCCGCCCTGACTCTGATTCCTTATCCAGCTTAGTAGCCTTCCCTCTCCAGGGCCCCTGCTCTTCTCTGCCTTTATCATGACCCGTGGAAGCACATTGGAGATTTTTAACCTTTTTTGGGTAATGGGTCCCTCTGAAAAATCTTGTAAAATTGTGGATCCTCTGTAGGTCCACATGCAACATTTGCAGGTTAATACTCTTGAAGCCCACCCATGGGTCACAGCTTGGGAGACCCTGCTGTCTGCGCTGTACCTCCTCCGCCAAGTTCCTTCCCTCCTCCAGCCTTAACTGAATTGCTTTTTCTTTGTGACATACACCACTCCCCATAAAGAAGGTCCTCCCTTATGGAAACCCTGGATTGAATGAAGTTCATTTCTCTCCTAATTTAATTCCATCGTGGTCACAGAACATACTTGATTGATGTTAATCCTTTTAAATTTATCGAGGTTTGTTTTATGGGTTATCGTATATGATCTGTCCTGGGGAATGTTCCCCGTGCTCTTGAGAATATTACGTAGATTACAACTGGCGAGTGGAGTCATCTAGAGGTCTCTGTTAGGTCTAGATGTTTTATAGCGTTCAGTTTGTCAGCGTCTCTGTTGATCTTCTGTCTAGTTGTTCTGTCTGTTATTATAAGGCGGATATTGAAGTGTCCGGTTATTTTTCTTGAATTGTGTATTTATCCCCACAATTCTGTCAGTTTTTGCTTTGATTATTTTGGGGGGGTTCAGTTGTGAGGTGCGTATGTGCTCCTCATTGTGTCTTTTTGATGGATTAACCCTCTCATCATTGATTAGAATATTCTCTGCTAACATTTTTGTTGTTTGTTTTAAACTGTTTTGTTTGATATTAGCATGGCAATCTCAGAGTTCCTGTTTTCTAGCGGGACACTTTCGTGCTTTTTAATTTTATTTTTATTTATATATTTTTTCCTTTCATACTTTTTTAAACCTGTGTGAGTTCTTTTCTTAATGGTTGCTCTGGGGCTCACAGTATACTTCTTCTCAGAATTGACTCTGGATTTACTGTAAGTTTCAACAAGATAGAGAAACTTTATTTCTATATGGCTCTATTTTCTCCTCTCCCTTTTTAGTGTTGTTATTATCCTACCTATTGTGTCTGTGTTACCAACCCAACAGTACATCATTATGATTGTCACTTATTAAAAAAATGTATTTGAAAGAAGTGAGAAAAAGAGCACGAATATATTTATTGAGTTTATTTTATTAACTTTATTTACAATTTCTGCTTCTCTTCGTTTTTTTCCCCCTATGAATTCCAGTTACTTATTCCATTCCATTCCATTCCATTGTTCCTTACGTGGGGTAGAAGGAAACTGTCTTCTTAAATTTTGCTCCTGACATTTTAAAAATAGTGCTAAACCAAAGCTCCTCAAAGTTCTGGACTCTTTGGAAGTCCCTCATCTATTCAGATGACTCTTACTATCCTTGCTGGTGGTGGTCCCCTGAAGTCAGAGTCACTTTCCTCAATGAGTTCCTCCCCTGGCTTCACCTTCTTCTGTGCTATCTTTCTTGGTAACGTTCAGGAACTCATTGTCATCATTCCAGGTGTCTGGGCTAACCATTCCTCAGTCTCTTCATTTCCCACTTTTTGTGTCCTCTGTGGAAGCCATACTTTGAATTGTACCATTATTTAAAGTTGCTTCCCAGATAAAAATGTAAGCACTCAACATGGGTTTTCTGATCACCACAGCCTCTTCCTACCCACCCCCCGTTGAAGCCCACTGAGCCTGTTCTTTCTTCTTGTAATTTTTCACCTTCCTTCCCTAGTCTTCCCCAGTCCTCTAAGTCTGACACACCCTCTCTGGATTGAGGTGCTTTCTTTCCATGGTAAGTCAGTATACAGTGTTCTTCCTGTGGGTGCACTGAATCTCTTTCCCTTGTTACTATAATTTTATTTCTTCTTTACTAATCCCTGAACCTGAGCCTCTACAGCTTACTTGTAGCAATCTCTGTGGTGGACATTTGTTGGGTTTTTGATGGCCCAGAACTCCTTCAGTTTACTTTTGTTTGGGTAACTCTCAGACCCATGTGCTCTTGCAGTGGAGTTGACTCCATTTCAGCTCTAGAGGTGGACAGTACATTCAGACATAGTGACAGAATCTCGGTCCCCTGGCCACAGTGGTTGGTCTAGGGATGGGTAACAACCAACCAGAGACAATGAGATGCAATGAGAATGGTGCTGGGTCTGTTGGGGGAGAGACACAAGCTCGGGAATGGAAACCATCCTCATGTGGGATCTGCAGAAGGCAGGGCCAAGGGAGAGGGAAATAATGAGTCTTACTGTATTGTTTGATACTCTTGATCAACCCACACCTAAAGCTAGTAGAGTTCCTGGCATTTCTCTTACAAAACTCTTAGTGTTCTAGACCCAATTCCAGTATGAAAGGGGCTGTTCATCCTCTCCCCCAATGACAAGCCCCTCTCAGACACCAGTAGGATGTCCAGGAATTCAGTTCAATTTAACTCGGTTCTAATACTATCTACCCATCAGATTCCGTAAGTTCAGGGTTCAGTCCTACAAGATCCCCCCACGCAGGCCATTCACAAGCTCCAAGCTATTACCTGTGCTTCTGGCTAAATAATGGAGTTCCCCATGATCTCCTCCTCACTTCTGATGAATTTGCTAGAGTGACTCACAGATCTCAGACAGACAAATATTATATTTACCAGTTTATTAAATAATATAAATCAATAGCCAGATGAAAGAGACACATAGGGTGAGGTCTAGAACAAAGGAATTTCTGCCCTCTTGGAGCTTGGGGCGTGGCTTGGTGGCATGTAGGACTGTTCTGGTTCCCCACATTTGGAAATGTTCCAACAAAAGAACCAAAAAGCTGTCCTCTTTGATTTTTATGGAGGCTTTATTACATAATCATGATTGACTAAGTCATTGGCCATTGAGTGATTTAATCAGAGGTTGAGGGTGGGATTAAAAGTTCCCAACCACATGGTTGATCCTCCCGGCAACCAGCTCCCACACTTAGGTGGGGTCCAAACACCTTCATTAATAACAAGACATGACTTTGCCTTTGTGGCTTTGAAATGTTTTCAGAAACTAAAAATGAAAACCAACTATATCTGAGAAATATATTTTTGTCAATTGAATGACCAGGTATAGATTTCTTTTAAATCATCATATATCAGAGACCAGTACCTTTTATTTATTTATTTATTGTTCTTTTTGTTTTGACTAGTCTGAATTAGATTTCTGACTTTTGCCACTAAAAGAATGGACATTTTAGGAAATAACAAAAGCACAACATATAGATAAGTTAACAGTCTTTTGATTCTCATAGTGATCTGAAGTCTTCAGCCAGCCTTTCTCCCCATCATATGCCAGTGGAGATAACAGGCAAAGGACAGTCAGACAATTCACAAAAAACCAGCATAGTACCACTAGCACACAGGAAAAAATTTAACATACTTTTTAATCAAGACATGCAAATAAAACCAAAATACACTGTATTCTTGCACGTGAAATTGATAAAGTTGTGACCAAATAATTCTCAGTGTTATTGCCAAAAAACATACATTCTTAATAATTTTTTTTTAAAGATTTTATTTATTCATTTGACAGAGATCACAAGCAGGCAGAGAAGCAGGCAGAGAGAGGAGGAAGCAGGCTCTCTGCAGAGAGCCTGATGCGGGGCTCGATCCCAGGACCCTGGGATCATGACCTAAGCCAAAGACAGACACTTAACGACTGAGGCCCCCAGGTGCCCCTACTTGAACTTTAAAAAAAAAAAATCTTATTTATTTATGAGAGAGAGAAAACGGGGGATGGGAGGGGCAGAGGGAGAGGGAGAAGCAGGCTCCGCGCTGAGCAGTGAGCCCAGTGGAGGGCTCCATCCCAGGACCCGGGATAATGACTTGAGCCTAAGGTAGATGCTTAACCGACTGAGCCACCCAGCTGCCCCGAATTGAACTTTTTTTTTGAATGCCCATTATTTCAGGCCCAAGAGCCAGAGAAACAGTTCCCATCCTTGAGAACCTGCCAGTCCAGTGGAAGAAAACAAGCCCTGATGACGTATGTAAAAATGTTAAATGCTATAAAGCTAGATAATAGGCAGAGCATGACAGAGGAGGCAGAGGCTCATTCAACACTGGTAGAACACAAGATGTCTTTATGGAGGAAATGACATTCGAATTTAGCTCTGTGGGGTGGCAGGACCCTACAAGACCATAAGGCTAGTGGTAGGTACATGCCTGCCAATATTTCCCAGTAAAAACTTAAAAGAGGAGAAAGTGTGATAGGAAGCTCCTCACTGTGGCTGAGGCCACCCTCTGGACTTGGCTGTCTGCCCACTACCCCGGCCTCTGGAGAGCAGTGGCCTGAACAGCTTGCCTGAGGCCCTAAGTGTGGTTGGCTCAGTGCTGTCATTCCTGGGAGTTCAGCCCTGTGGTCTGGGTGTGCTTTCCGTCAGATTTATCTTTGCAAAGAGGCAGGGACTAGGGAGACAGAATAGAAAACTGGGAAAATTCTCTCTGAATTCCTGCAAATGAAAGCCTGCTCAGATCTCCAGGGAGATTATATGCAAAAATCTTGGCTTTGCCTGGGCCTCTGTGAGTGCCGCCGGCTCTCCGGTGCTGTAGAAAAGGCCCATCATGGACACATGGAGAAATGTGTGTTGGTGCATTGCTTCTCTCATGTTGCCTTGCATTTTGGATGAACACCCTTGGCTTGGAGATCGTTGGGCCACGTAAAATACTAAGACCGACCGTGGGCTCGCGGTGGTCTGGGTAAGCGTGATGTAACTCAGCAAACTCGGATGAGGAAACAAAAAGGGATGTGACTCAGCAAGTGCCATCTAGGGGTTGCTCTGGAGACGCTGAGGAGGGGCACCTCGGGGGCTCAGTCCCTTAAGCGGCTACCTTGGGCTCAGGTCCTGATCAAGCCCCACATTGGGCTCCCCGCTCATCAGGGAGCCTGTCTCTCCCTCACCCTCTGCCCCTCCCCCACTGGTGCACGTGCGCTCGTGTTCTCTCTCTCTCTCTCTCTCAAATGAATAAATAAAAAATTAAAAAAAAAAAAAAGACCCAGAGGAATTCATAGGCATCAGTGCAACACAGAGCACGTTGCCTGTGTTCTTGATCCTAGCAGTTTTGTTGCAATAACCTTGAAACAGAAGATCAGATATAGGACACAGTGAGATGTTGGCAGTCCAGCAAATGGCCTTATAAAGTTAAATTTATCTAAGTGAGTAACACACCGTAGTCTAGAATCTGGCCTCAGGATCCTAATGTTGTGGGGACACTAAATGATCTTTGCCTAGGGGCTGATTCGCATTAATAGACCTTTTCGAGATCCATAGAGAAAACTAGAATGACACCTGTGGTTTTCAGCGACAGATGCGGTACACCGAGATCATCCCCACTTCACTGCTTGCAGTTTCTTTTGCCTGACATACCTTCCTGTGCTCCTTCCTGCCCAGAAGTTTGCACAGTTGGCTCTTTTTCAGTGTTCAGTCTCAGCTTGTATTCTCAAGATGCCATTCTGCTGCAGAGAGTGCACCCAAACAGGGTCTAACAGCTCAAACACAGTAGAAGACACTGTTTGGCTCACATAACAAGTGAGGGGCAGTCAAAGAAGTCAGTGGAAACACTGGTCTGTGGAGTCATCCAGAGACTCAGGACAACAGTGATCCTTCTAAATGCAGACATGGTTTTCAGGGTTGTTGTGAAACTTGTCATCATTCAGCCAGGGGGAAAGGGAGAAAAGATGAAGGCTCACACAGGATGGAAGAGCAAAGGCTGAAAGTGAGCGTGTCACTTGCACCCTCGTTGCATTGCTTAGAATTCACACCTAATTTCAGAAGGAGCTTGGAAATGTAAAAAGATGAAACGCTGATTTTTGTCAGCAGCTCCTGCCATTGTTGTGTTCCAAGGGGCGCCATTTTTACCTAGACCGTGTTATAAACAGTGCCCTTGGCGTAATGTCACATGGTGACTCTGTTACTCTCTTCCTGGTACATAGAACAGTGAGTAGTGATAGCAGGTCATAGCAGGTGATTACTGTAATATGGACCAGAAAGCCTCAAATTGCCATGATTAGCATCTGCTTTCCTTTTATGTGGGGTTTCAGGGGAAGCCACATTGTATACTGTGGTTTCTCTGGGTGTGGCCAGTTACTTAACACTTTAATGGAAGCAGGATAAGATGGTTACAATGTTTCCATCCTTGTGATGGGTAAATTGTCCCCAAATCTGGGTAGGTTAGGTCCCTGAGTCAGGGCACCCTTCCAAGCAGATAAGATTGGGGGATATGGGCTGCTAGAATTTTCCACCAGTACCTTTATCTTGTGCTCAACAGCTCAGTCACGTCACGAGAACTATGTGTTGGGAGACCAGGCAAAAGTCTTGACTCCACAAAGTATGTGTTTTGATCTGGTATACAATAATTAATTAGTTTTTAATTTTAACAGCAAAATGGGTTTATTTGGCGATAACAGAGAATCACAATTTGGGATAAGCAAGCTACGGCAGAACTGTGTGTAGGCAGGGCCCTGGTGTGGGGTGATTTCTGTTGTTGGATTCTTAGTTTGATCCATCAAGGGGGGTCTCACCCAACCCAAGTGAGGCCCACAGTTAGTGATTATGTCATACTTTATCAATCACAATGTAGGTGCTCATCAAATATGCCATTTGCTCCTCACAATGTTAGAAGATAAGACAACTATCAGGGCCCCGTGGTTTACAGATAAACTCCGAGGAGTGTCACTTGCCTCAGTTCACACAGGAAAGGAACACCACCGAGATCCTTTTGTGTGTGTGTGTGTTCAGATTTTTTTTTTAAATTTTATTTTTTATAAACATATAATATATTTTGATCCCCAGGGGTACAGGTCTGTGAATCGCCAGGTTTACACACTTCACAGCACTCACCACAGCACATACCCTCCCCAGTGTCCATAACCCCACCCCCCAACCCCCTCCCCCCATCAACCCTCAGTTTGTTTTGTGAGATTAAGAGTCACTTATGGTTTGTCGCCCTCCCAATCCCATCTTGTTTCATTTACTCTTCTCCTACCCCCTTACCCCCCATGTTGCATCTCCTCTCCCTCATATCAGGGAGATCATATGATAGTTGTCTTTCTCCGATTGACTTATTTCACTAAGCATGATACCCTCTAGTTCCATCCACGTCGTCGCAAATGGCAAGATTTCATTTCTTTTGATGGCTGCATAGTATTCCATTGTGTATATACACCACATCTTCTTTATCCATTCATCTGTTGATGGACATCTAGGTTCTTTCCATAGTTTGGCTATTGTGGACATTGCTGCTATAAACATTCGGGTGCACGTGCCCCTTCGGATCACTACGTTTGTATCTTTAGGGTAAATACCCAATAGTGCAATTGCTGGGTCATAGGGTAGTTCTATTTTCAACATTTTGAGGAACCTCCATGCTGTTTTCCAGAGTGGTTGCACCAGCTTGCATTCCCACCAACAGTGTAGGAGGGTTCCCCTTTCTCCGCATCTTCGCCAGCATCTGTCATTTCCGGACTTGTTAATTTTAGCCATTCTGACTGGTGTGAGGTGATATCTTATTGTGGTTTTGATTTGTATTTCCCTGATGCCGAGTGATATGGAGCACTTTTTCATGTGTCTGTTGGCCATCTGGATGTCTTCTTTGCAGAAATGTCTGTTCATGTCTTCTGCCCATTTCTTGATGGGATTATTTGTTCTTTGGGTGTTGAGTTTGCTAAGTTCTTTATAGATTCTGGACACTAGCCCTTTATCTGATATGTCGTTTGCAAATATCTTCTCCCATTCTGTCAGTTGTCTTTTGGTTTTGTGAACTGTTTCCTTTGCTGTGCAAAAGCTTTTGATCTTGATAAAATCCCAATCGTTCATTTTTGCCCTTGCTTCCCTTGCCTTTGGTGATGTTCCTAGGAAGATGTTGCTGCGGCTGAGGTCGAAGAGGTTGCTGCCTGTGTTCTCCTCAAGGATTTTGATGGATTCCTTTCTCACATTGAGGTCCTTCATCCATTTTGAGTCTATTTTCGTGTGTGGTGTAAGGAAATGATGCAATTTCATTTTTCTGCATGTGGCTGTCCAATTTTCCCAACACCATTTATTGAAGAGGCTGTCTTTTTTCCATTGGACATTCTTTCCTGCTTTGTCGAAAACTAGTTGACCATAGAGTTGAGGGTCTATTTCTGGGCTCTCTATTCTGTTCCATTGATCTATGTGTCTGTTTTTGTGCCAGTACCATGCTGTCTTGATGATGACAGCTTTGTAATAGAGCTTGAAGTCCGGAATTGTGATGCCACCGCCTTTGGCTTTCTTTTTCAATATTCCTTTGGCTATTCGAGGTCTTTTCTGGTTCCATATAAATTTTAGGATTATTTGTTCCATTTCTTTGAAAAAAATGGATGGTACTTTGATAGGAATCGCATTAAATGTGTAGATTGCTTTAGGTAGCGTAGACATTTTCACAATATTTATTCTTCCAGTCCAGGAGCATGGAACATTTTTCCATTTCTTTGTGTCTTCCTCAATTTCTTTCATGAGTACTTTATAGTTTTCTGAGTATAGATTCTTAGCCTCTTTGGTTAGGTTTATTCCTAGGTATCTTATAGTTTTGGGTGCAATTGTAAATGGGACTGACTCCTTAATTTCTCTTTCTGATGTCTTGTTGTTGGAGTAGAGAAATGCATCTGATTTCTGTGCATTGATTTTATATCCTGACACTTTACTGAATTCCCGTACAAGTTCTAGCAGTTTTGGAGTGGAGTCTTTTGGGTTTTCCACATATAGTATCATATCATCTGCGAAGAGTGATAGTTTGACTTCTTCTTTGCCGATTTGGATGCCTTTAATTTCCTTTTGTTGTCTGATTGCTGAGGCTAGGACTTCTAGTACTATGTTGAATAGCAGTGGTGATAATGGACATCCCTGCTGTGTTCCTGACCTTTGCGGAAAAGCTTTCAGTTTTTCTCCATTGAGAATATTTGCGGTGGGTTTTTCGTAGATGGCTTTGATAATATTGAGGTATGTGCCCTCTATCCCTACACTTTGAAGAGTTTTGATCAGGAAGGGATGCTGTACTTTGTCAAATGCTTTTTCAGCATCTATGGAGAGTATCATATGGTTCTTGTTCTTTCTTTTATTAACGTGTTGTATCACATTGATTGATTTGCGGATGTTGAACCAACCTTGCAGCCCTGGAATAAATCCCACTTGGTCGTGGTGAATAATCCTTTTAATGTACTGTTGAATCCTATCGGCTAGTATTTTGGTGAGAATTTTTGCATCTGTGTTCATCAAGTTTATTGGTCTGTAGTTCTCTTTTTTGATGGGATCCTTGTCTGGTTTTGGGATCAAGGTGATGCTGGCCTCATAAAATGAGTTTGGAAGTTTTCCTTCCATTTCTATTTTTTGGAACCGTTTCAGGAGAATAGGAATTAGTTCTTTAAATGTTTGGTAGAATTCCCCCTGGGAAGCCGTCTGGCCCTGGGCTTTTGTTTGTTTGGAGATTTTTGATGACTGTTTCAATCTCCTTACCGGTTATGGGTCTGTTCAGGTTTTCTATTTCTTCCTGGTTCAGTTGTGGTAGTTTATATGTCTCTAGGAATGCATCCATTTCTTCCAGATTGTCAAATTTGTTGGCATAGAGTTGCTCATAGTATGTTCTTATAATTGTCTGTATTTCTTTGGTGTTAGTTGTGATCTCTCCTCTTTCGTTCATGATTTTATTTGGGTCCTTTCTCTTTTCTTTTTGATAAGTCTGGCCAGGGGTTTATCGATCTTATTAATTCTTTCAAAGAACCAGCTCCTAGTTTCATTGATTTGTTCTATTATTTTTTTGGTTTCTATTTCATTGATTTCTGCTCTGATCTTTATGATTTCTCTTCTCCTGCTGGGTTTAGGGTTTCTTTCTTGTTCTTTCTCCAGCTCCTTTAGGTGTAGGGTTAGGTTGTGTACCTGAGATCTTTCTTGTTTCTTGAGAAAGGCTTGTACCGCTATATATTTTCCTCTCAGGACTGCCTTTGTTGTGTCCCACAGATTTTGAACCGTTGTGTTTTCATTATCCTTTGTTTCCATGAATTTTTTCAATTCTTCTTTAATTTCCTGGTTGACCCACTCATTCTTTAGAAGAATGCTGTTTAGTCTCCATTTTTTGGGTTCTTTCCAAATTTCCTCTTGTGATTGAGTTCTAGCTTCAGAACATTGTGGTCTGAAAATATGCAGGGAATGATCCCAATCTTTTGATACTGGTTGAGACCTGATTTAGGACCGAGGCTCTGATCTATTTTGGAGAATGTTCCATATGCATTAGAGAAGAATGTGTATTCTGTTGCTTTGGGATGAAATGATCTGAATATATCTGTGATGTCCATCTGGTCCATTGTGTCATTTAAGGCCTTTATTTCCTTGTTGATCTTTTTTTTTTTTTTTTTTTTTT